>NW_024871853.1:0-30258 GCF_019054845.1 Dipodomys spectabilis | reverse complement strand
CTTCATGTGCAGCTTATTCTAGGAAGGAGAAAATAGGAAACAATGCCTTCTACGTAAAATATTTGTGAAATACCATGATATAGTTTAAGAGAACTTACTATACAATATATGAACTTTAAGAGCATTCTAATAGATGCATTATTTATTGGTACCCAACATTAGAAAAAAATGTATAATACAGTAGTAAAATAGAAGTCCTTTGCATGACTATTTAAATTCCTTGTTTTTTTAAAGACACTTGTTTTCATCTAAAAAAGTAATCCTATCTATTGTCTTCAAGTAATTTTGATGATTGAAGATGCTTAATGAGAAGTCAAAATGTATTAGTATTCCTTTGATATCAATTAAATTTCATTTTTCTTCTTGGAGAATATAATGATCAAAGCAATATTTCAGAATCAGCAAGCAAGAGTTCAGCATCATGCTTCCAGTGCAAGTGGATCACCAGTAAATGATCCTCGATACCATTTTCCACAAAGTTTTTTCATAGATACAATCTGTCTGCCTTCTCTAGCTGCTTTCCTAGCCTGGACCTTTTCTTTCATTGTGCAGGAAAAGTGTGATTGAACTGATTTCAGTCATATTTGTTCCTAGAATTATCAAGGATTTAGATTCTTTTTTTTAAATTAGTTGTGGAGCCTGAACTCTGGGCTTCGGCACCGTCCTTGAGTTCTTCAAATCAAGGCAAGCGCTCTACCACTTGAGCCACAGAATCACTTCCGTGGTTATGTTTATGTGGTGCTGATTTGGGAAATGGTAGAGCAGAAAGTGAAATGATGCAACCAAATATATAAAAGCAAAATAAATTAGGACAATTATGGAGCAACCATATTGTCTATGAAAATCATGAAAGAGAGAGAGGAAGAGAGATACAGATGTGCAATGACCTAGCTAGCCACAAAATCAATGTTTCTGATCTATATACAGAGCAAACAAATTTATTTTTTATTTGTTAAAAGAGATGGAAATAGAATTTATGTATTTACTTGAAATTAGTACATACATTTTTAGTCGCCTACATAAAGAGACATAGCTTTGACCAAATTACAGACAAGAATCTTAATCCTTGGGCTGGGAAGGTGGCTAAGTGGTAGAGTGATTTTCTTGTAGCTTACTACACTGTGGAAACTACTTTCCAAAAAGGCCACTCATATGAATACTAGGGATGAGGATGAGTATAGCCCTCTTCATCGGGAAGCCTAGAGTGGACACTTAGACATTGTCCATGAGTTAGTAGCTCAAGGCAGATATTCATGCAATAAATCTGAATGGCTGGACACCCCTGCACAGTGCTTATATGGGAAACATATTGCAGCTCACACACACACACACACACACACACATCATCAGATTTCTTCTTAAGTATTTTTTGTGTATGGTCTTAAGAAGAAATTTACATTACTAACTTAAATTTCTGACAGAACAATATAATCACTGTAAATCTTGCTTCTATACTCTCAGTATTAAATTGCTACCTAAGTATGTGCAATAGATAAGTATAAGAAAAAGTAGGAGCCACACTAGTGTCTCATGTCTTTATTCCTAGCTAATCAGATAGACGAAATCTGATGTTTGTGGTTTGAAACCAGACCAAGGAAAATAGTCCATTAGGTTCTGGTTTGAAAGTAACCAGCAAAAGCTAGAAATGGAGCTGTGTTATATGCAATAAAATGCTAGCCTTAAGAAAACTAAAACAAAAAATCACAAATTCTAGGACAGAGCTAGGCCCTGAGTTCAAGCTCTAGTATTAGTATTTAACTAATGAAGGAATGAATTAGTTAATTACCTAAAATAAAATAAGTGGTCACATGTGGAGGGGCAGGTAAAATGTAACAACCCTGGTGACTGGAATATGTATTATTTTGTAATAAGGCAAATTATCATTTGTCCTAATCACTAATATTTTATTAGAAAATTTTTGTACAAAAACCCCTGAATTTGGCATGTGTATATATGTGTACATGTGCACACATGTGTGTTTAAGTGTGTGTGTGTGTGTGTGTGTGTGTGTGTGCGTGCGTGCGCTGTTGCAATGTTGCTTGCCAATTTGAACAGGATGAGGCTGAAAAGAGCTGTGTTGCAATGCTTTTTATTTATCAGTGTTCTGTCCTATCATTTCAGTGGAACCACCCTTCTGTACATTTTATTTGTTAATAACATCATCATAATCAAAGCATTTACAACATTAAGTTAGATAAAAGAGATAATTTTCAGCGCTTAGTATATATTAGTTAAAAAGATACACATATAATTGGGTAGTAAGTTATTACTGTAAGAAGACTGTCAGTTCAAAATATGTATTTGACCTCTTAAATTGCTTATATTTTTAAGAAATACTCATGGAGTGATTTTGACCAACTTGAACAAATAGGTATTACTCTCTGGTTATTTCTGTGAAACGCAAGGTGGATAAACTCTTTCTGGATTTCTGTTGATAATAACTTTCTTTGTAATATCGTATCTATTCACACTAAGATAATAAACCCTGTATTTTTAAGATTTGTATATCCCATCATATTGACTGAAAATCAGTATTGTGGCTATTCTTGTTAGATATATATTTCAAAAAAAAAAACAAAAACATGTGTCACCTCCAGATTGTGGATGCATTTGAAGTTTGTACATACAAAGGTTTCTTCATTAATAGTTCTTTTGTGGGAGTAACTATCACAACTTTAACAAATAAGGCTTTTAGAATATCTTTTCCAATATAAATAACATCCAAGATCGAGTCTTGCAATTTCTGAAAACCATTTAAATATTTTACTATTATTTTAGTTCATTGACTGTACAGCTAAAGACATTTCTGAAATAAATATTGTTAAGATCTGAAAATGTAAGTGGGTATATAGGCTTTTTATGCATCATTTTAGGAAAAGACAGTTTTTATGAAACTAAAAGAAACAGAATAAAAGAATGTAAGTGAATTGGGTAACCTAATTATTAGTATAATTTTGTTTTCAATTAGCACAGTCCTTTGAATGTAGATGAAGCAGTTAAATTGTTTTTTGTCTCACTGTGCTTCAGTTATTTTTAGATTATTTGCAGTTATAAGAATGAATTTGTAGTTTAAATAAAGGTGTTTTAAAATGATTAGGATTAATCTTGTGTTTTGTATTCTACTTCCATGAAAATGAGTTATTATCAAGTGTTAATAGTTTATAATTGAATCTTCAGTATCATAAGAAATTTTGAAAAAATTTGGTAGTGTTGATGTCTTTTTTTCGGGGGAATCCAGTAGTGGGGCCTGAACTCTGGGCACTGTCCCTCAGCTCTTCAGCTCAATTCTACCGCTCTACCACTTGAGACACAGCGTCACTTCCAGCTTTTTTCTTTTTGCTTATGTGGTTTTGAGGAATCGAACACAGGGCCTCATGCATGAAAGGCAAGCGCTCTACCACTAAGCCACCTTCCCAGCCCTTCATGTCTTTTTAAACCAATAGTATTCACAAAATGGAGATTCTTTAATTCATACTTAGGCCTTGGTGTCTATTATTTTTAACCTCTCATTCCTAACATTAATGATAGGTTAGAGTGCATTTTTGGTTATAGCAAAGATAAAATATTTATCTAGGGTCAAAGGTGATTTTTATATCTGTCTTGCTTTAATAGCATTTTAAAGTAGTACCTTTCTCTCAAAATGTTGGGTATAAAAAGCAATCAAAATACTTCTAATGGTAAACAACTTAGTTGAGCTACAATGTGGAAATGATTGGTCCATAAGACCTGCTGTCTGTTTCCATCAGGAATTATGGAGGTCATTTTCAGTAAGACAGTGTTAAACAGAGATAGGGTCCCCATGCAGTTCAGTGTTTAGTGAAGGGTTAAAATATGATTTCTACTATTTTGAGCTAGAAATCAAGAATGTTATACTTTAGCAGTTCTTTTAGCCAGGGAGGTATGCATTGATTATGAACTTTGAGTATTCATATTACAGTTCCCTATTTTCTAACAAAGATGAAGTGAAATGTTATGAGTGTACACAATAATTCTGGGAAAATTTCCTAGAATTTGTAGACTAAGTGCTGGTATTTTAGTCATAAAATAGAATGAGGTTAATTGATACAGTGGGAGATGAACCTCAGGCTAACACTTACCATGTGTGCAATGTTGTACTAGTAATTCCAACTTTGAAGACTACAATATCATCAACTGAGAATTAAAAATGTAAGGAGCTCCATTTTATGGAATTATTGTGAGGATTAAATTATAAACCATAGGTAAGGTACTTGGAAAAACAATCAATTAACGTTTGGCACATTCTACCTGTTATGTTATCATGTGATGAAATCTAGCATTTTTACTGTGATATTGTATGTGCAATGTGATGTATTGATATTCATTGCATTGGTCACTTTTCTGTCACTATGAGGAAAATAGCTGCAAAGAAAATTTCTGAAGTGGAAACTATTATATTGACTCATGGTTTAAGAGAACGCAGTTTAAGATCAAATGTCTCCCTTGTTTTTAATCATGTGTTTATTATCTTAACTAGTTGTACACCGGAATTTCCATTCAATAAATGAATTTTTTAAGTATAATGGATCTTTATATAACTTTTCCTACCCTTCCAAACCTCACCCCACTTTAATTTTTTCTAGTTTCATATTATTTCCATTGAATATAATGTCTTCACTGTTACTCCATAACTCTCTTCATTCCTTCCATTTGACTTCCCCTCACATCTTCCAAGTGATAGTTTTCTGATATTCATTTTTTTGGATTAAAATTCAATTTTATAAGAAATTACACCTTTTAAATATTGCTCTGAAAAATGAAAGCTTTGGTTAATATGTTGTTTAACTTGCATAAAATTCTGGCTTCCAAATACGCAACAGAACATGGGTCCTTTGTGTGTCTGGCTCTGACTTCGTTTACTTAAGATATTTTTCGATCTATCCATTTCTTTGCAAATAATGGATAGGGTAATAAAATTGTGTATATATGACACAATTTCTCCAATCATCCTTCCGCCAAAGGGCATCATGGCTGTTTCCATAACTTGGCTATGGTGAATAGTGCACTATTGAAGATGGTTGTGAAAGTGATTTTACTGTAACCTTTTGGAAGAATTCATCACTATCTTTCTGGGAGCAATCCTCTAGCCAGTTTTCCAGAATAAGCACATCCTTCCCTTCATCTCCATCACAACGTATGGCAAGTCCTCAAAAACAAACTACCCCATATAAGTCTCAATAAGCTAAAACCACACTGTGCCCATATTCTTTCAATACATTTTTAATAATTACATAAATTTAGTGATAACCTTCTATGTACTTTCTTAATGTAGGAATGAGAGACATAAAAACAGAGTAAAAGTAAGAAATATGCATTTTAATTAGCTATTATCATATTTAAAATCTTTTTCAGCTCTATTCATAGCCTCACTTACTATTATTTTAATCTTTATTTGATTACTTCATCTATCTCCTAAATTATAACAAGTGAATTAAATACAGACAAAAGAAGGAGAAAAGTAAAGTGTCCTAAGTCAAGTTTCTTTTTAATCCATCTAATAGTTTGGACCAAAAGTCGGTGAAAATGGGAAAAAAAATAAAATAGAAAATAGAGCATTGTATATACCTGTTACAATGTAAGGGTATTTTAATAGTAATATGATAATTAGTTCCCAAAGAAATAAGAGAAAGAATAGCTAAACTCTAAAGGGAAAAAATGAAGAGAGAAAAGAAGCAAAGTAAAACTTTTATCAATAACAAACACAAGAGTTTGGAACTGGAAAGGTAGTGGGAATATTCCAAGTAACAATAAAAATTGCTAGCGTGGATAGACTATGGATCACATTTTATCATATATAATTTTGATAAAACATACTAGGAATGAAAGTTTCAAAGTCATGATTTAAAACACTATTTGGATTACAACTAGGCAGTATAGCTCAGTGGTAAAACATTGGCCTAGCATGTGTGAAGCAATGGTGTGACCTCCCAAAAATTACAAAGTACACACAAAGTACACACACACAATAACCACATAAACACACACATGCACACCACATACACATATTTGGAATATAGATGTTATCATATTAAACGGAGGAAAGTATCACAAATAGTAAAAGTATGTTATATGAAATCATAATATTGCTCATACTATTTAAAAGTTTAGTACAAATAAAATAATCAAAATATACTTGTATTTTAATAGCTTAAGTAAATTGAAAATTAATAGAAGAAATGAGAACCTTTGCAAATAAGTTTAAATAATAAACATTTTGAAATATGTGTCCTTTTATTTTGAAAAAAGATTGTTACTGGTGTTTTAACTCAAGATTTAGAATATGATAGCGAGGTACTGTATATAACACTAGCGATGACTATATCTCTAATCATTTCACTCTGAATAGTTTTATAATAAGGTCACAGAGTTTCTCAGTATTTCCCAAATTACAAACTCTACTTACACTTCCCACCATAGCTAGAAAATGGATGCCACAAATCACCATGCCGAGCTCAAACTTTTTTTTTTAATTCAAATAAAAATATTTCCAAAAAGTGACCAAGTAATGAAGCCTTTCTTAATAAAGTATGTGCTTCTTGAAAATACTGTAAGTATTTTTTACCTGGACAAATATGTTTATAAGTATAAGAAAATAAATTTATTTAACATCATTAACCATATAAAATTTAAGAAAACAATTTTAAAATAGTCACATATTAAATATTATAAAAGCAAAATATATGTGTCTGAATAATTTACATGTGTAAAAATAAACTGAATAATTTACATGTGCAAAAATAAACTAATTCTACAACTCTGAAAAAAATGAATTATCCTAAAGAAACAAATGAAAACATTTAAGCACAAAATTTGAACTTTAGAAAATAAAATGAAGTGTACTCTTTAGTTGACTTAATTAAGTGTAAACCCTCTGTATATCAATTTTATAATAAAAATGCATGAACAAAGAAAGCAAAAGTACCCATTGATCAGTAGCAACAGCAAAAGCATCAGTAGTTCTTGTTTTGTGTGTACAAAAATATCGATGGATGATAAGCTCTACATAGGAGAATGATTTGTATAATACTGCGATGATTTTAGCAAGTAAGATTTCAAGTCTTCAAAAGGTCAAAGAGAATTGTATATGATCCAGCCATTACACTTCTATGTATGTATTAAAGAGAAGTAAAAAATTTGTTTGGACAGGGAATGTAGTTCATTGACAGTGCACTTGAGTAGTATGTGTGAGACTCTGGAAATAATCCCCAAAAACAAATTTGAAAAGACACACTATAGAGGATGTATGCTGGACAAATTCCTGTAAGTGAATTTTATATCTATTTTAATGTCTGTTCTAAAATTTACAGCATTTCTATTTGAAGAAATGCAAGTTTGTGAAAATTAGGCTTGGAAAACCTATTATTGTACAATTTACTTCCAAAGTACTAAAATGCATACAATAAAAGGAGATTATATATTGCATGTGAATTTCATTTCTGTTTTTTGAAACACAATAGCAATGACATATAGCTCCTACATGGTCCATCATTCTTTCCCCTCTCACTCTCCTCTGTTGTACAGCTCAAGTTGTTATCATTCAGATTTATTATGTTACAGCATTATCTAAATCTTAACTTATTCCTAAATTAATTTTAGTTGTTTCAAGTATTCTCTAAAGACATTTCTCTCTATATAATATCTGGGGTCATGTGTTTTTACAAGGTACAAAATATGAGTGACTATCAAACATCTAGATATCTCTGTAGAATATTGGTCCACCTGCTCAATTAACTCGTATGTAAATTCAAGGAATACAGGTCAGTGAGAACAATCTTGTAAAATGGAGTAGCTTCAGCCTTCATAGTAGCTTTGAATCTTATTACCATGTTTAGTAGTGAAGACAAAATAGTTCTACTATAGCCTTGGAGCAAACCAGCCTTGGACTAATTTTTTTAATTGTTTTGAAATTACAAAGAATTGATACCATTAAGAAAATGATTTTTTTTGGAAATCAATTAAAAATGTTTATTACTTATTATAACTCAAATAACAAACAAGAGTATTTTTATACAATCATTACAAATATCATTTTATTACTATAGTAAAATAGAATAAAAGACCAGTCCCAATATATTATCATTATTCTTAATTCCTAATTATTACCTAAATATCTTAAACAAACTAGATAGTCATGTCTTTAACATAAACGTAAATATTCTATACTTTTTACTTAACATTTTCCAGGGGCATGTATTCATGTTTCTAAGAAATGTTCACAGCAGTTAAAAGGTGCTTTTGTGAAATTAATGTGATATATTTTGTTGTTGTTTACAAGGCCTGGGCATTACCCCTAAGCCTTTTTATGCTCAAAGCCAGCATTCTACATCTTGAGGCACAGAGGTAATTCCTGTTTTTAGTGGTTAATTGGAGATAAGAATCTAACAAGTACTTTTTTTTAGGGGGGAGTCCAGTCGTTGGGCCTGGGCGCTGTCCCTCAGCTCTTCAGCTCAAGGATAGTGCTCGACCACTTGAGCCTCAGAGCCACTTCCAGCTTTTTTCTTTTTGCTTATGTGGTGCTGAGGAAGCGAATCCAGGGCCTCATGCATGCAAGGCAAGCGCTCTACCACTAAGCCACCTTCCCACCCCCTAACTAGTACTTTCCTGTCTGGACTAGTTTCGAACACAATTCTAAGATCTCATTACCCAGAACAGCTTAAATTATAGGCGTGAGTCACTGGCGCTTGGTTGGATATATTTTTTAAATTTTAATTATGTTTTAAGATTTTTGTTTCACTATAATATACAACATTCTACACATAAATTCAGATATATGTATATATTTCTGATGACAAATAATCTCTAAAAATGTATGTCTTTCTACATAAAATATCTATATCTATATCTCTCTCTATATATATACATTGCTGAAGACAGACTTACTCTAAAACTTTTATGCTATTTTTTGACCTTTTTCATTTCAAAGATATACAGTCTATTGTTCCAAAAGTTTCCTAGAATACAATAACTAATATTTCAATAGAATGTAGAAACTATTACTTTCAAGGGAATTTGAGATATATACATGATATTGCAGTAACATTTACAGTGTATTACTTGAAATAATTCTGTTCACACTTAAATATTTGTGTGTAGTGATGGGGAGAGAGGAAGTTAATTCATACTGGTTAGGAATTTGCAATACTTCCAAAATCTATTCAATAATTTGATATAAGCACGTAGTCAACCTACCTGTTATGGTTTAGTTTTTTTTTTGTTTCTTTATTTGTGTACATTTTTAATATGGATGCACGCACAGTGGTAACATTAAAAAATATTAATCCAGATTTTGTGGGTATTTATATTTCTCTTGGGGAAACTAATGAGCTCCAACAAAATATCCATAAGGAGCCTTTCAATTCCAATATCACAGTTTGTCTTATAATGCTTTAAATTCTACACACTCTAAAGTGGACATAGGGTCATATTGTGGAACTTTTCTCCTCAGAGAGTGAGTACTACCCTATTGCTTAACATGGACAATGTACCTTCATACATAGACTGGGCATGTGCAAAGAAGAAGTGGTATTTGAACAATTTTCTTAGCAGTTTTTACAGATGAAATGGAAATAGAGCAACTATGAGCTCAAAAGGAATGTCCAAAGAAGACAAGGACACAAAGTAGAATGTGACAAGAAATGATGAATTATAATTTCAAATAATGTGCCCAGGTGTGAGGGTGTGTTCAAAGTACAGATTCAGACAATGTACTTGAATATCTTGGGGGAAAACTGCTTTAACCTATTTTGGGATAATTGTACAAGTACAAGCCCCTAACTCTGATTCTAATCAGCCACAACATCATCAACTAGGGTCTATTTTCCAACTGCAAAGTGAGAAAAAAAAGGGCTCATCACAGTTAGTGTTCAGGTTGAAGCAATGGCAATCACATAACTTTTCTATAATTCTTCAATTGTTTTGGAGAATTAAAATAGGAAAAAGCCAAGTAATTATTTTGCATGTACCTAAATTAAGTGGGATGTATTCTATTGGTCTCATTTTAACTTGAAAGTTATAGATTATGTCTTTTAATACTCTATCTTAGAACAATGATCTGCTGTCAGTCGTTTTCTTCTCTTCCCCTTCTTTTGCCCTCCCACTTATATAATTGTTATTTAAAGAGACATACTTAAGCTTGCATTTCTAAATTCTTCAAAATTATCTGAACTACTTTATACTTCTGGCAGCCTCCTTTATCTTTCACAAGGGAAATATTTTTGACACTACCAGTTTTGTCCTCTATGATATTGGATATCTTCCTGCCTAATTCAGTGCAAGATATACATGAGACTCATCCAGATATTTCAAAACCCGTACCATCATAAAATCCTATCTTACTTAGAAATCATGCTTTTAGAATGTCTGGGGAAATGTCATCTCTCATTTTTGATTTTTCGCTTTTGGTTTTTTTTTTTTTTTTGTCGGTTGTGGGGCTTGAACTCTGGGCCTGGGCGCTGTCCCTCAGCTCTTCAGCTCAAGGCAAGCGCACTACCACTTGAGCTACAGCGCCACTTCCGGTTTTCTGGTGGTTTATTGGAGACAGGAGTCTCATGGTCTCTCCTGCCCGGGCTGGCTTTGAACCGCGATCCTCAGATCTCAGCCTCCTGAGTAGCTAGGATTACAGGCGTGAGCCACCAGCGCCCCCCCCCCATCTCTCATTTTTGAAAGACATTAAGTGATACTTATATGCAGTCATGTTTTAAACCAATATGCCACTCAGTAGATTAACGAATTGACAAAATGTGGTTTATGTATGCACGGTGGAATTTTATACTTCAAATTCATACGGAACTGGAAAGACTTGGAAAATCCTAGGAAGTAAAATAAACAAGACACAAAGAAACAGATTTCGTGTTTTCCTCATTTGTAGTAAGTTGGAAATGTCTAGGATAGTCCTAGCAATTGAGCAGAATTGCTCACTAACTATGTTTGTATGACCATATAAGATGATGATGAACAAAATGACCTCCTGGATATGGGAACACAGTTTTCTGTTTGTGGTTGCTGTTTTTAATTTCTTTTTTCTTTTGTGTTTTCTCTTTGGTTTATCCCCTGTTATATTTGATTTCAGTATCCTGTGTATTGTATATACATTTATCTTAATTTGACAAGGGAAGAGGCACAACGAAATGGTGATATAAAGAACAAAGCGCAAACCAGTGCAATAGCAATACTCAAAAACAACATGTTGGAAATTTACATTACAACTTATGAGCGGTATAGGGGTGAAGGAAAACTGTGAGAAAAATGAGGGATCAGGTAAAAAGTTCAACATGTTATGTATTCACTACCTTACAATTACTGCAACCCCTTCTATATATCACCTTGATAATAAAATTAAATTAAAAATGAGCTGCATAAAATATAATTTCACTGTATTGGTATAGTAAATATTATTCTATGTGTATTACCTTTTTAAGAAATGAACATTTTGGCTACTAATTTGAATTAATTACCCCTTTATTAGAGGGGCATCATCTTGAATATTATGAAACTATACAATATTTTCAGAATATACTTGCCATTATTTTGAAAAAAAACATTATTTTAGTAGTGTCTCATACTAAAACAGAAATAGTTCAATTCTATGGAAACTCCTAACTTTTCAAACTGAATAATTGTTAAGAGGGCAGAGTATATGTGTTCTTCAACATTCCTATTGTTACTAACTACTCATTTTCAAATTCTGAACATGCCATACTAGAGACATTCAAAACAGTACCTGTTTGCATTTTATTTAATTCTGCAATAGGTACAGTTTTCAATGTGGCATTACATATTTAAATTCAACAGAAAAAATAGCCACAGTCTGGCAGAAGGTAAAACTATGAAATATCTATATTAATTCCTCTAGAGTAAACATTTGTTCATCAAAGTAAGCCATTATTTCTATGACCATCAATCCCAAGTTTTTATGCCATAAAGTCATCCTAGCTCAACAATTTCCAACTTGTAATGTGCACCTTAAAATTCCTTAAATTCACAACATGACAAGCATATAACTATTGTGAAAAAATACTACATTCTGTTAATGTGATGCCCTTCATATTGTGGAAAGAACACTACACTAAACTTTGCTGCATCATTTTCCACCCAGTGTTATTCTTGAGATCAGAACACTTGCAAATATTATTTATAGTTATATATTTTATCTATCATAGATATACAGGAGATCTGAATGTCTGAATATTAAGATCTGAAGACTGTGGTTCAAATCCCACCCAGAAAGGAAGGTTCCTTAGATTCTTATCTCCAATAAACTGCTCACGAAAAGCCTGACACAAGTGGCACTGAGGTTCAAGTAGTAGAGCAGTAGCCTTGAGCAAAAACAGGCTCAGGGACAGTGCCCAGGCCAAGAAGTTAAGCCCTAGGACAAACCAAACAACAAAAACAAAATAAAAACAAACCCTAACCCTAGCATTTTTCTGATTGTATACAGAGGTACATAATTAAGGAAATTTCTTCCTGTGTTATGTATTGGTAGAAAAAAAAGATGTCACACAATTACTCTCTTCATACCATGTTGCACCAAAGTCTCAAAAAATTCCTCTTTTGCTAAAGTCATAAATTAATAACATCAATTTCTTGGCAACTTTATCTAGATTATTCATATTATCATGTTACTTATGAACTGTTGAATTTAACTATTAACTTCTAATTATACCTCACTTGAAAGAATATTTTAGGCAAATAGAATGCTAGAATCATTTGTGAATTTTTAAATTAAATCTTCTACTTAAAAACAATTTTATAGTATCCTATAGAATATTAAATTACAAAGAAAAATATTTATTTTAAATCTAAATTCTTATTTAGCCAGGTCTACAAATCCTACATTAAATGAACTTTCCTATTTCTCTAGGCTTATGCTTTTGTAATCCTTCATCATTTCTTTGAAATCTAACAGAATGATTATTGCTTTTTCAAATTCTTGGTTGGTAATCATGAGCTCTTTTGCATCTAGTAATGTTCTGTAATGCAGACGGTATTTAAACACAACTGAGGATTATATATGAGTTGCAGTTCAATAGGAAACTTGACTTCTCAAAACATAAGGACAAAATTAGCCCAAACTTCTAACTGTGTGTTCCTTTCTGACTTATTTTTTATTCCTTTCTTGGTTTGTTTTATTGAGACAAAATTATACTACCTAGTCCAGTGAAAGTATCACTATGTCATTCCACTCTCTAATTACCAGTTTAAGTCTGAGTGATAGAATTCCTGGCTTGTATCACATTGTCCTACCATAGTTTGTTGGTTTATTTAATCTAGATACAGACTAGCAATTCTGAACTTCTCCAATAATATTTTCCACTAGACTGATGGCTCAGACTGTTCATGTACTATTTTCAAAGATGTTCTAACATTTGACACAGGATATGAACATTTTCAGATGCACCTGAAGGGGTCTCTGATTCATTCTTTCCTGGATCTGATCCCTTTATTAATGATGACTTGACTTTCTTACTATTTTTGTTCCCATCCACGTAATATTCTCAAGGTTTTTGGGGAAATTTCACTTGAAAACTTTCTAATATTAAAAATTATCAGTTGATTTTAGTCTTACTCAGGACATATTTTCTAACTTTTCTACAGAATCTGAGAGTTGTTCCATATGTGTGTTTGATCATATAAGTGCCTCTGTGTGTATGTGCGTATTTGTATGTATATATGTATGCAAAAACCTCAAGCTCTTCTTCAGCAATCTTGCTCATAACTAATATTCCATCACTTGAGCCATTCTTCTAATGCATCTTTTGGCTGGCTAATTATAGTGTCTCAAAGACTGTTTTGCCCAAGCTGGATGCAAACTGAACTTCCCAGACTCCTTTGCATTCTTAAGTTTTATTTCTCCAGGAGTATCAACTTTTGAACTACAACCATTTTTGTGAGTGTAAAATCTAAGCTGTAGCCCAGATTTTTAACTCGAGTTCATACAAAGATAAATGAACATACACATTACATATGCTGAGTGTACACTGTTAGAAATGTGATCCTAAGCAGGGTTCAAGTGGCTCACACCTGTAATCCTAGCTAATTAGGAGGCTGAGAGTTGAGGATTGCAGTTCAAATCCAGCATGAGTAGGAAAGTTTCTGAGGCATTTATCTCTAATTAACCACAAGAAAACTGGAAGTGGTGTGGGGTTCAAAGGTAGAGAAAAATTTTGAGCTGAAGAATAGAGGGACAGTGCCCAAGACCGGAGTTCAGGCCCCACTACCATCAAAAAAAAAAAAAAGAAAGAAAGAAAGAAAAGAAAAAAGAAATGTGATCTTAGCCACCAGTTTATTGTTACTATAATTCCTGCTCTCTCGATATGGACTTTTTTCCAGTTAAGTCCATGGACTTATATCTAACTTGCTTGGAACCAGGATTATTTTTCCATTCTACTTTTTACAAATTTGCATGATTAGCTATCATGATTTAGAGCTAGTAGAAGAAAGAGAGTGGTCTCATCCTTCATGTTCCACTTAGTAGTAATGCGTTCTCTATGTCACTCCCATAGATCTACATACTGGCCTTGGCTTTATTATTTCAACGTTGTCTTATTTGCAGAGTCTTCTATAGAGTATTGAACCATTATACTTAAATACAGAACTTCTCTTTCTCCTATACCTATTGTTTCTCCTTCTGTTAATTTATGTACACTTGGGTAATAATGCACAACACAAACACTGACCAAAAAAAGTTTCTGAGAACCTTCTTCCCACTTAAAATCGGTCTTAATTTACAGAGCACTTAGGAAATTTGAACTAAATGTACTCCAGGATAATGGTTTTTTTTTTTCAATTTTTTTATTGTGAAAATGGTGGACAGAGGGGTTAGAGTTACATAAGTAAGTTAATGACTACATTATCTAAGGAGCATTGTTACATCCTCTTTTGTCTTTCCCCTGCCATCCCTTTTCTCCCCACCACCCTGAATCTCCTCTCCTATCCCCAAGTTGTAAAGTTCGTTTTCAACATAGTGTCTTTTTCATCTCATTGTTACAACAGGTCATACTGTATCCTTGTTTCACCATTTTATTTCCCTTCCCCTCCCCACATTAGAAAAATGTATATGCGTGATGCAGTTCACCGATATCAAACAGTGGAAACGGGTTATACCATGGAGGAAGAAAATAGAAGAGAAATAAAAAAATCACATAATACATGTCAGATACATTAAAAAAATAGTAAAAAAGAAAAAAAAGTTGTGTCCCTATTTTGGGGCTCATTTCACTTAACATAGTCTTATATGGCCATATGTACATGGATAATGTTTGATAAGCCATATGAATTCCATATTTTCTCTTTACTAATTTGTCTCTGAAACACGTGTTACCTCATGCCCAAAGATGTTTTGTGCTACTTCAATGAAGCCAGAAAACATTCATTTTGCCTGGAGCAGCACCATAGATTCTTACTGTAAGTAATTGAAAGGAACTTTTACAGGAAGTAGAAACTGAATCCAGGAGAGAAATTGAACATAGAGAAATTACAAAGTTCAAGTTAGTTTGTGTGGTCCTTTTACTGTACAAGAAAATAATCCAAGGATTGAAGGAAACCCTGTCCCTGACTTTTTCGAATGTTCTCTTTACTTATAAAACTTTCTGTAAACTTCTAGTTGAGAGTATTACAAAAGGAAACAATATGCCATTTGAAGGCCAGCATAGAAAAAAATGGAAATAACATTGTTGTACAATGTTCTACTGCAAAGAAACAAAGACACGGAGGTTTTAAAATGTCTTATGCAGGATATTTAACTCCTGAGCTGATTCTCTTGTTGTAAAAGTCAGATATCCATTCCTTTATTCTGGTCCTGATTTCGCCATATCAATAAGGATTCCAAAAAGCAGGATCCAGTGAATATGATCAGCAAAAGGAGCCTCTTTTCAAACCAGTGCTTGAAGGATGGTCCAAAGAAATATGTGGGTTTTTTTGTTTCATGTTTGTTTGTTTAGTTTGTGCCGCTTCTGGGGCTTGAACTCAGAGGCTGGACCCTGTCCCTGAACATTTGTCTTTCCTGTCTACCTGCCCCCAAAGCTAGTCCACTACTGCTTGAGCCAAAAGTCCACTTCCGGATTTTTTGGTGTTTAATTAGAGATAAAAATTTGACAGATTCTCCTGCCTGGGTTGGCTTTGAACTGAGATAGTAAGAAAGCTAAGTGACATCAACTGTATGGACTTCTCTTTTGAACAAAGAAATATTAGATGAAGTTTATAATAAAGCTAATATTTGACAATTTTTAAAAGAAGAGAATGCATCCAGTAAAGAAGCCATAACTTAAATAATTCAGCAAAAGTAGGTGCACTGAATCATATTGGAAAAATTTTTCTGTTTGGGAAGATTACTATTGACTTTGTAGTTCCTTTTTGGGAAACTAAAATTTATTTGACTTTTTTTTTTTGGTCGTGGGGCTTGAACTCTGATCCTGGGCACTGTTCCTCAGCTTTTTAGCTCAAATTGAGTGCTCTACCACATTAGATACAGCACCACTTCCTAGTTTCTGGTGGCTAATTGAAGATAAGTGTCTCATGTACTTTCCTGACCAGGCTAGCTTTGAACCACAATCCTCTGGTCTCAACCTCTCGAGTAGCTAGGATGACAGGCGTGAGCCACCATCATCTGGCTCGTATTTCCATTTATGTGCACTTAATGACATTGTAGACAAATAATGAAAATTTGAATCAAATGATGACATTTCCGCTTTTCAGAAAATTTGAGGTAGCAATTAATATGTCTTCATTTTCCATGCTATTACATTAATGACTCATGAGCTATTGGACTCTTACTTTAGCATCCTCTGATTTCTGCGATGGTGGACTTAGTATAAATAATTGTTAGTATAGAAATATAAAAAGCCTGATGTTTTTAGAAAGCAATGGAGATCATATAGGAAAGAACAACACAGAATGACATACAATTTATCACACAGAGATTAAGAATTAGCCTATGTGATATAGAATGCTAAAGGTAATGAAGAATAAGCTTGGTTGATAACTAGTTCTTCAATAACCAAATATGGTTCCCTAGAAGTGTTTCTGGTATAATTTAGTTATTATTATTGTAAGGTCCGCTCCTGGATGGCTAACAGACTCCACTCTCCTCTCAGCAAAGTCTCCACCCAGTACCTGTGTTACCTAGGCAACTGGAACACCTGGAAGGGGTCACATCTGCATCCGCTGAGGTCACATCTGAATTTGATGTGGCCACACCTTTCTACACCCATACCCTAGATAAGGCCTAGCCCAGGCCCAGACGCCCTCTCTCTGCTCTTTTCTAGCTCTTTCTCAGCTCTTTCCTTCTCTTCTCTTTCCTAGCTCTCTCTTTCCCAGATGCTCTCTTTTCTAGCTCTTTTCTCTTTCCCAGCTCTCTCTCTTTCCTAGCTCTTTCTCTTTCCCAGATCTCCCAGCTCTCTTTCCCAGGCCTTTCCCCACCACGTGGAGGACCAAGATGGCCTGGTGCCAGCCGAAACGAGGAATAAACTTATTCCTTACCTGAATAACACGTGCATGGTGCTGTTCTTACTCAGCTACCTCTTTTTAAAAAAACGTAACAATTATCATTTATTTCTGCCATCTGGATTTATTCCTTCACATCTATTACAACTATTAATTAGCTGGTGCCTTTCTGGTGCCATAACTAACCAAAAAGATTTATAACTCTCCCTTAGACTACCATACACATTGTGATTAGCAGTGACTACTCAAAAGCCTGGAATCTTTGAATTTCCAGGATTAATATTCACCTGATATCTAAGCACATTCCTGACATTAACTGCCGTGACTTACTAACAAAACCTTTTATTTTCTCAACATAGCCTTCTAATATAGGTAAAGTACATGAATTAAGAATGATTGTTAAGTCATAATTGGAAGGAGCAATTATATATTCAAATATAGGTTCTTTATTTGGCATTTACTAGGTAAATGCATTTTTTCCAGTCCTGGGGCTAGAACTCAGGGCCAGGGAACTCTTCCTGAGATTTTTCTCTTTTTATTTTGCTTAACGCTTGCACTCTACCACTTGAGGCACAGCACCATTTCCTTTTCTGTTTATGTGGGACTGATGAATTGAACCTATGGTTTCATGCATTCTAAGCAATCACTGTACCATGAAGCCACATTCCCAGAGCCTTAAATGACTTTCTTAAAATGGCATTACTTTTTCATTCCATTACTATGTATTATAATTTAGGCTAGGTGGTAGAAAAGGAAGTGGAAAACAATACTAAGCCCAGTAAGGCTGACATTCCTATCACTTCCTTACAGAAGTACAGTTTTAGGACCTGCAGGACTCATAGGCATGTTGCATGTTATATTATTATATATAAAAACAAGTCATCCCCGACATCCATAACATTCTGCTTCCACTTTCAAGTTCAAGAGCCAAAAATCGAAGCCTTTTTAATTGATTGGGTATATTTCCTAGGAAGGAAGAAGGAGGATGTGGAAGGTGATGTTGGAAAAATATGTATATTGGCTCCCAGTCCACATTTTTTTGCATTTTTAAAAAGTGCTACTGATGAACTCCCAAATCTACTTGAATATGCTGTCTGCACAAGATGCAGATAAATGAAGACATTTATTCTGGTGGATAGTCACCTATATTAAAATCCAGTTCTGGAAAAAAGTTACCAGTATAAAGTATTGTCTATAAAATGGTTTCATGTCCTAGCAGAACAAAATGTAGTATTGAAATGATTATTCTAGCTTTCTTTGAGATTTTATGCTGTCTCAGTATTAAGATGCTCTCTAATTCCAGTAACATGGAAGCATAAAAGACATGATTTGAAGATCTCAGTAGTTTTAGAAACAAAGGTACATAATACTTTCCTTCCTGCAGAGACGTGTGATGGCAAGTATGACTGATTGTATTATAGTTCTCTTCTTTTTCCTCTTTGTCTCAAGTGTTGCATATCTTGGCATATTAGTCTGCCCTGCATCAGCTTCCTGTAGGTGAGATTTACCTCTACTCTGCAATGTCAAGATGGGTCAAGAGACTTACTTCGGCTTACAAAAATGAACAAGAAGTGGTCAAAGGTTATTTCTAGGGGAAGATTTCTATCCCATTGTTTGTGTCTTTTCCCTTAGGTATAAAAATAGCATTATTTCCAGAGGGAATCTTTTTTCAACTTTTATACTGGAAGAATATAGCATGTAAAATGAGGCAAAACTCAAACACAGCAAGAATTAAGAGAATATTAGAACGTGATATTAATGTTAGTTTCTTACCGTTCTTGTGTGACTACAGCACATCAGAATTTAAGAAATACTAAACAAGTACTAAACAGATAACATTTCCTGTTTGATGCTATTACATTTTTATAATAAATAAGCATTCTCTAAGTGATCACTTGAGGGTTAACTTTTTCTACAAATGTGTTTAATCACTCTAGGGTACTGTATCTAACATCCACAATCATTATCAAGAACTTGTGATTGAGATGAGGAAGAACAAAATATCTAGATTTCACGCTTCTCTTTTCCTCTATTCCTTTTTCTAGTGAGAAATTTCATCCTTTCTCCAAATTCTCCTATTAATAAAGAAGAATGACACATGTGGATATCAAGCAAAAGGCTTCAAAGCCAGAATTTTATTCTTTCAGAAATAGATGAAATAAATCAGAGTGGCTCAAAGAAGAAGAAAAGCATGATTTTTCCCTTTCTGTCTTCAACAATAGAGTCTGAACACGACTCTAAACATCTACTAAACAATTTGCCTTGGCTATTTTTTAAAAATATTGTTTTTTAATAAATAATAATTTTAACAATAAAAAATTTAAATATATAGTAATTTGTTGTTTGCTTTTGGTAGGCATAAAATAAGACTGCCTTAACATTGTGTGAGTTGAGAGGCTAAATATTATCACAATCCAAACAAAATAAAAAATATATGATGTTAAAATAAATAGCTTTTAGGTACATTTTCAACATGACATACACACAGGGACATCTTTTTTTCCTTTTTCCTCTCCACATTTCAATAAGCAGTTCATGTAATTCAAATAGCTGTGTTTCTTTCATAAATAGATTACACATAAACAAGTTGAAAGACAAGAACCAGTATTGGTGGTGCATTCTTTAAAAATAGCAGTCACATAACTATTAACCATAATTCCAAAAAAATAACAATCAAATGCTCTTGAAAAGAGAAGATTGTAAGCAGAATATACAAAAAGTGATAGTGCCAGAACTGCTTCAGAAGCTGCTGTCTGACATTTAAGATTTCTAGTACATGACAATTTTTAATCAGGATTAAATGCTTTCAGGAACCCAGTTTTTTCTAGTTATATTTTATTAAAGAAATATGTTGTTCAAAATTAATGAAAGGATAACTTGTTATAACCTGTAGAAAGAATGCTTACACACTCATTGTGGTAGGCAGTAAAATACCTTCCCAAAATATCTATAGTCCCGAAATATCTAATCCATCAAATGTTGATTTACATTTTATATATAAGGTTGTAAAATAATCACCTTTCATTACCCACGGAACACAAATTTCAATAATTATCAGATGGGCAACGTATACTCAAAAGACCCAGCTATAGTTCGTAAGGGACATCATTAGGTAAGAATCATCAGAAAGATGTAAAGATGCTACATTAGAAGATAAAGGAAAAGACAAGAACACAGATTCTGAAGTTTCTGAAAAGCGGACCAGGGTGTAAATGCTTTTTCCACTAGAATCACCTGGAAAATATTTTAGCTCTGTAGGGGGCTCAATTTTAATCTAGAGAGACTTATTTTAGATTTCTGTCCTTTAGAAATGTAAATGATAAATATGGATTATTCAAGCTAATTATCTTGTAGAAATATTTTACAGCAGATTTGGTGTGGTAAGCTAACTCAACTACAGCCTTTTCCTGATGCAACTACAAGGATACCACATGTCCTAGTTTCTGAGAATAAGAAAAAGTTGCCGCCAGCTTTGTACACATGTATGATGTGCATACTACTAAGGCCTTTGCATTAATGAAGTCTTGAATTCCTAAATAATATTTAAACAAGAAGCTCCCTATCTTCATTTTCACATTTGGGGATCACTAAGTACCAAAGTTATGTAGAAGGCTAGGGTAAGAATAGAGAAATGATATCTGTCTCCTATTATGATAACGATAATTTATGTCATTTTGATTTACAGTTTCTAAGGTAATAAAAGTTAAGGTTAAACCGAAACAGTAACTCGATCTTCTCTCCTTCCTAACTTTCCAACAGAAATTAGAGAATACAGTAAAGATAAGCAATCCCAGGGTGGTATAGGATTTTATAGGATCACCAGATGGTGAAAAAGAAGTTAACAAAAATGGGTCCCATGGAACAATGGGAAACAATCTACACTTGCAGATGGTGATATAGCTAGAATATAGTTTCCAGTATGCTAAGTCTTTGACATTTTAGGTTTGTTTACACAGCTACTTTCATCTCTTAGGAAATTACTTTATTAACACTCAAGGGTTTGCAGCATATAACAGAGCAACAAATAATGTTTCTAAATGTAAGCAAGCATGATACTAAGAGTAACCAAGGCATTGCTATAGCTGATAAAGAAGAATGATCTTGGGGAATAGTCAATCTTGAACTTTTTCATACCTTTCCTCTTCTCCAACATTAGAAGTCCTAGTCTAGATATGTAAAACATTAATGAAGAATTTTTATATTTTTTAAAGTTCACACTAAAGCAAATACACTTTTCATTTTTGCAAACCTGACTTTGAAAGAGTCAGACCTTCACCATTATTTTATAGACAAACGTTTACTGCCTTGGCTTAGGTGTTTTCTTGCCTTTGGGTGTTGCGCTCTATTATTTTGGCAACTACATAGAAAAACAAGATAAATACATTTTGCTTATTTTGGATTGTTCAAAGTCAAGCTGCCTTCAGTTTTCTGTTATCTTCTTCACTGCTAATTGAAGTTTAATTATTGCTCTTTAAATGATAACAAAAACGTGATACTTTAACGTATATTCTCATTGAAACCAGTGAAAACAGAAGTGTCTGCGATTGTTATATAATTGTTTTCAAATATTTTTCTTGGCTATTTTCATTATTGCCTTTGTTCCTGTCTTCTAATCAGGAACACAAGGTTACACAAAAGATCTTCCTCAGGAATAGGATGTTAGGCAGAAAAAATAGATATATAATTAAAGATTTTCATCTCTTAAAAGACTGAAAAGATCAGAAGACATTTTGTTATTACTTCTACGGTTAAGATGACTTGAATGTTTTGTTTCTTAAACTAAGTGAAATGCATGTAAAATGTTAAAGTTGTTCCAAAAAATGATTATGGTTTATATTTTTATGCTTCAATGAGATGAAACCTCTTACAAGATTGGAGGGCATATTTATTTTAGGGTAGAAGGGTTAATGTTAGAAAGCCAAGGGAGATTCCTAAAACAACACTGCCTATCACGTATCAGTTAATCATACTTATGGCACATAAGTATATAAACATACAAATATGAATTGAGTGAGAAATGTGTGATTTACACAATTGATTCAATGACAACTAGTATATCTAGTGAGGATTTAAAAGTTTTATAATTCATATTTTAACATTTATGCCAAAATTTGTTCATTGTAACTGTTTTTAATTTTTGTCGGACATGGAGCTTGCAATCTTGACCTGTACGATGTCCGTGAGGTCTTCAGCTCAAGACTAGTGCTCTACCACTTGAGACCACACCCTCCAAAGGTGGGTCTTTGGAGGTAAGAGTCTCACGGTCTTTCCTTCCTAGGCTGGCTTTGAACAATGATTCTCACCTCTCAGCCTCCCTAGTAGCTAGGTTTACAAGCATGAACCATTGGCGCCTAGCAACATAATTAATTTTTACACATTTATGAAGTATGGAGTGATAATCCCATTCATTTATATATTATTTAATGATCAAGCCACACCATATCCATTAATTTCTGCATGTGACATTTCTTTATAGGGAGAATGCTCAAAAACTTATCTTCTGGCTGTGATGAAATATCTAGTCTTAACTATAATCACTTTGCTTCTTATAGTATAAAATTAATATATTTTCTTTTAGTCATGGAAGTCTGCTAATTAAAGTTATATAAAACATGAATTGTAAAGTGAAAGAAGTTCAGAGTTCCATTACTTGTTTAAAGAAAATAATTATGCATTTTTTTCAACTATATTTCTTTGGGAATGTGTAGTATTCATTGATTTAACTGTTAAAATTGATAACAGTTACATTATATCATGTAGATTCAAACTTGTATTTGAAAATTGCACACTTAACACAAATATACTTCCATTTTCTTCTAAGGCATAATTAAAATAATGGTATAGCAAAGTTTGATGTTAGTTGTTCATGTGTAGAATCATAGAAACTCAGGAAGCTAACACCTGAAAATTTTAGCTCAATATCAGTCCAAACAGACAAAAATGTGAAAACTTATCTCCAATTATCCAGCAGGAGGCAGAAGGTGTGGATGTGGCTCAAGGAATAACGTGTCATCAGCTATGACCAAAAAACACAAGGGAGACCATTAAACATTGAGTTCAAGCTCTAAAAATGGCATATACACACAAGACAACAACAAAAAAGTAGTATGCGCATCAATAATGAAGACAAAATAGTAGGAAAGATCATGAGAAATGTTGTGAAAACATCTGGAATACAGAAATTATTATACAGAATTTTGATTAATGAGAGGTAAAAGTGACAGTATAAAAAATTTGGACAATCTCATTGTAGTCATTTGTGTTGAAACCTGGCTATTGGGTAACATGTAAAAGAGCAGACTGGATTACCTGACATATCAGACTTCGTCTGTAACTATGCATCATCCCACTCTGCAAAAATCTAAAATCGTGCTTGTTAATTTAAAAAGAATCTCATGTTAGAGACTGTTTGGTCCACACAGACAGGGGTGCTTATTTTGAGGTTTCAGACCAGTGCTTTTTTAATAACCACTCCTGTTTTACCCCCTCTTCTCTGGTGCAGCTATAAATTACTAAACTGGCATCAAGCCAAGGCTTTGAACTAGACCCTCCCCACCTTAGTCCCTCCCTTTCTCCAGCTACAACTCATTTCACATACTATCTCTCTTTTAGCATTAGTTAATTTCTTATTAATCCCCACCAGAAAACTCTTATATTTATGTAAACCCACCATAAATAACCTAGTTAGAAAAGGGAGAAAGGCATTGGCTGAGACACTCATCTGTAGGTTTGCTCCCTAATAAATCTGTCCTACACTATCTTTTTTATGGCTTTTAAGTCTGACAAATGATTGATTTGGTTTGATGTAATCCCATTTATCCAGACTTTTTTGGAAATTTTGACCTGTGCCAAGGAGACCCCATGTTTCCCCCTAACTCTTCCTGTAACATTTTCAAGGTATCTGGACTTACATTGAGGTCTTTGATCCAATTGGAATCGATTCTGGTATAAGGGGATATATAAGGATAAAATTTAAGTTGCCTGTGTACAGCCAATTCTACCAGCACATCTTTTTGAAGAGGCTGTTTTTCTTCCATCCTATGTTTCTGGCTTCCTTATCAAGGATTATGTACCTATAGGTGTGGATTAATTTCTGGATCTTCAATTCTGTTGTATTGATGTAATTCTGCAATTCCATTGGAAAAAATGGTATTACCCCATTCCTGAAGAAATGGAAAGACTGGGAAACAATGATATTAAGTGAAATAAGCCACATCCAATTAAGTATATGTTGCATGGCTTTCCTCATTTCTAATAACTAGATATATCCATAAATCTACAAGGTAATGCAACAGATAATAAATGACATATAATTGCACTTGGATATGATTAACAGCACTCTAAACATTCACATGGCAAGGACAATGGAAGTTATTCTTAGGAGAGGATCACAATGGCTCAATAGCTATGTGCATATGACCAGATAAAGTGATGCTTATTGCAATGAACTCTAAGAATCAATTATACATGTGAAGTACATATATATATATATATACATATAATTTTAAAAGATGTCATATAACAACCGACTTCCCTGTAAACTCAACAGCAATATTCTAAGTTTAGAAGATAAAATTGAGGAAAGTTTTCAACACATAAACTAATATGCATAGAGGAAAAGGGAGAGAAAAGATAAGATGGAAAGTAGAATAGTTAACTACTGAAGAATTCATAAACAATTTCCAAAACTATACAAGAGAGCTGGGGTACAGCTCAGTTGTAGAACTAGACTAATATATACAAAGCCATAGGTTGAATCTCCAAGAAGGCCTATAAGTTAATAAATAATAGTAATACAATAATTACTTAAAATAAATGCTTTCATATTAGAGAGGCCTGAATCCTCAAACAGTAAACAAAATATTCTCAATTCTTGTACCCAATGACATGAAACTACAACAATGAAGAGCAAATAGTTTCCTTTTTTGTCCTTTCCTTTCCTTTTTCTGTTTTCTTCTTTTTTTCCTTTGATATTACTGGTGCTTGAAGTTGCTAAGGCTCTAACCACTTTATATTATTTTTCAGGCCAAGCCTCCCTTACGCAATGATCTCTTACCTATGGCTTTCACAAATGTGAGTAACAGGGATATTACACTATATCTAGCTTACTATGTTTTGGTAATTTCTCCCTTTTTTATAAAAATTGGCCCTGATATCAATCTTCTAAGTCTCTGCTTTCTAATTAGCAAGGTATATTTCATCTCAAGCTTGGACCCAGATTAGTTCCCAATGTAAACATTCAATATTGACTTCTGTTTTCTTGATACCATTAAATTCTATTGAGTTTAGTATGGATCTTTATGATGTTATAAGAACACAGAGATATCCCTTGAGTACTTTTCCCAGTTTCTTTAAATAATTATTGCAAGACATCACAAGTAGACATTAATATATCACAAGTACCTTAAGCAGCATTCAGTTGTTTTAGTTATTTTGTTCACATATTAAGTCCAATATAATGTTATCAACTCTATATGAATATACTATATTTACAGATACGTTTCTTTACCAAAAATGAATCTGTCTCATGCTATTCTTTTATAATTAAACCCACTACTTCTCTTTGTGCCATCACAAACCTGTTTCATCCTGGTAACATATTTTTTTCTGTGACTTCTAGATCATGCAATAAATAAGTTTTTAAGATTGCCTTCAAATATATAATAGATTATTCCCAATTATTGTATGCCTTAATATTGTATTGCATTTATGCGAGTTGCCTTTTGATTCTGTTACTAGAGAATGTAGCACAATTCTTTTCCCATTCACCTGAAGAAAGCATGAATTTATTTCCATGTTTTTAGAGGAAATAATGCTGGTATAAACCTCTGTGTTTTGGCTTTGAGGTGAATGGTACATTTTATTTCTGTGAGACAAAGCCTGAAGAGCTCAATTCCTGTGCTATGCTATGGGTCACATATTTCATATTCTAGGAAACTGTCACAATGTTTTCAGAAGAGGCTTTCCCATTTGACATTCCTGCCATGGCCCACAGTTTCTCTGTTTCTTGATAACATTTAGTATAGTCAGTATTGTATTACATGAAGTAATTCTCACCCATATTTTATGATGTCATTTTGGTTTTAATGTGAATTTATTTGATGACTAATGATGATTTTCTAGTGCTTATTTTTCACAAGATGTATTTTGCTGGTTTGAAATATTTTTTAACATTAGGTTTTAAGAGTTCTATGTAGAGTCTCAATTTGAAGTATTCTTCAGGTATAAGGTTTGCAAATATTTTATCCTTGACTCTGGGTACCCTTAATCATCATCATCATTATCATCATCATCATCATCATCATCATCATCATCGTCATCATCATCACTATTAGTATTACTACTATTACTTTTGTATATGTATGTATGGTCCTGGGGTTTGAACTCAGGGTCCCTGAGAATTGTTGCATTTTGTTAACAATTTACCCTTTGAGTCATGCCTCACTACTGATTTTTGTAAATTAATCAGAGATAAGATTCTCAGGGACTTTATTTTATGAGATGTCTTCAAACAGCAATACTCAAATCACAGCCTCCCAAGTAGCTAGGATGAGATACATGAGCCCTCTGCTCCCAATTTGTATTCACGACTTGTATATGAGCTTTCACTGACCAAATTTTATTTTACACTTTTATTGAGTTCTACTATATCAAGTTTCCTTTCCTATAAGTTTAATGCCTAAATTAAGAATACTTCATCTCCAAAATTGTCAAAACATCTTTCTTTGCTTTACATTTACATCACTCTTTTTGTTTTATATGCCATGTTTTAATCCTGCTGGAAGTTAATATTTGAATTGTTATGTTTAAGTCAATGTTCATTTTTTATTTCTCCCCAATACTGTCTAACTTATCACCGCTTATTAAAGAGAATATCATTGCACAAATATTTGGTTTTACTCCTTATTAAATATTCCTTGATAATAATTATGTGGATCCAATCTGGTGCCTTATAGACCCATTGAGCTGTGTAATCTTTCCTTTACAAACATACCAATTTTACACTAAAAGCTTTAACATTGGACATATATATATATATTTCAGTTTATATTCCTTTGTCAATGAGTCAAAGAGTGCTGGTCAGGTGTTTTTAGAAATTGTCAAAAACTTATATATATTAATGCCAATGAAGAATTTTAACCTTCCTAAGTAAGTTATCAAAAAACTGAAATACAGGGTTCCGGGAAGATGGCAGAGGAGAAGCTGTAATCTGAACAAGCTCTCCCATAGAAAGCAGTTTCAGAGTTCCAGTAAACAGTCCTAAGCCAGAGAATCACATCAAGTGTGCCATCACAGGACAGAGAGTTAGACAAGAGAGGGAAAGCCAAGGCAAGAAGACACATCTGAGCGCTTGCCAGAAGCCGCCGCGGTGGCAGCGGCAGGGTCGCGGCAGAGACCTCAGCTAGGGCCATACCTGAGCGCTCACACAGAGAGTCCGGGACGAGGGAGCCAGATGGAGCGGGCGAGTGGATTCTATTCAACACCAGCAAGAACCGACAAGGAGCGGACATCTTCATCCTGCAGTTTGCAGACCAGAAACAACCCAGGATCCAAGACTTGGCGTGAGTAGAAGCCCGACGTCCTCACTCCTTCTCAGGGAGCAGAGGAGGGAAGGCCACCCCTCCCCCCCAACACTGGTGATCTCCATCTTGGATACCGACAAAGCTTGGAGGAGCTGCCAGCTCCAACTCAGGCCTTGGAATAAAACGAGTCATTTAGGAAGTCACAAGAACTTAATGGCGAAGTGACCTGCCACACTCAGCTCCATCCAGGGAAAAGTCACCCAGCTCAGGCGCCAGCCATTGGAGTGGCTTTCCTCACTGGGTAAACAGAGCCAGAGGCTGCCCCTCCCTCTAGCAGCCACCACAATCAATTGAAAAACAGAAACCCTGAGAATGGCTCCAGGCTGGGCTCTGTGAGTTTTTTCAGAAAATAGCCCCAGGGAAAAGCTACTGATTGTTGAAAGGCCTCAAATCTACACAGAACCTAGCCTCACCACTGCATCCCTCTCTTTTGTGATTCTCAAAGCAGATCACCCTACCATTAAACTAACCTGGGAGGGGAATCTCAAAATCTTGGGTAAAGCAGAGCATTTTACTGCCTGTTCCAACAAACTGACTTAAGAAACCAATCAAGCCACAGGACTTCAAGCTGACCAGAGACTCCAACAAGAGGCTGGTTACAGACAAAAGGGAGATACAGGATTCTTCCCACCCCTCCCAAAAAAAAACAAAAAAAAAAAATCAAAGAACTTTTTTTTTACTTCTTTTTCTTCTTCTTTTAATTTTTTTTTTCTTTCTTTTTTTTTTGGTACCATATATATATATAAAAAAATTTTTTCCTTTTCTAAAAATTTTATTAATCTTTAATTTTTGCCTTTTTTGAAAAAATAATTGTTTTCCAGTAACTTTTTTTTTCCTTTCATAATTTTTATTTTAGGATAAGGTAAATGTGCGTTTTCTTTTCTTTTCTTGTCTTTTTCTCTCTTTCTTTCTTTTTTAACTATCTTTTTGTTTTTTTGTCTAGCTCTACTGAACTTCTGATCTTTTTTTCTCCCTTTCTCATCCTTTTCACCTTTTCCTCTCTTGATCTTCTTTATGTGACTTAACGCTTGTCCTGCACATCCTCAGATAAACCCAGAGTTAACTAGTAGACCCTATCCCCCATTGTGTACACACTTAATCCACAAATTTATTACTCAATTCAAAACCTCTGAGACTTAAATTCCTTAATAGCAGTACTACCTCTTTATACCTATATAATATTTTAAGCATTTTTTTTTAAGTTTTTCACTTCTCCTCTATGTCCCTTCCCTTCTCTTAATATACTCACATTCCTCTCTAAATAGATGGTCTTTTAATCTCCATAATAATATTAATTTTTACGTTTCTATTTTTTTCTGGTCTCTTTTCATTTCCCTTTCCCTTTCTTCTTTTACTCTCTCTCTCTACTTGCATCCTACCCAACCTATTTCCTGAATTGTGATTAGGACATAGTTAACTCTCCCTGTGCCTCCCCACACCAATCTATTCCTATTTTTTTACCCACATCTCTCCCTAACCCTAATAATTTCTGGTTTTCCAAATTCTTCTCTGTGATTCGAAGCCCATTAACATATAGTTGTTTGATTTTGAATAGATGTATCTGTTGAACTAGATTGTATCTGTAGACTATTGACTGTACAAATGCAAACTTTGATTGATGGTTGCGTTAAGATAGTGTTCTAGCACAAAACTGGTTATATTTTCATCTCAAATGGGCAGAGTAAGCTGGAAAAACACAAGAAAAATTGCAAATCCGGATATCTCAATTCCCAATCTTGATAATCAGGGGTCAGAACAGCTAATGAATAATCCAGAGGAGAGTTCCCAAATAGCTCTACAAACACTACTGGCAAACATGATAAATGAGAAGTTTGACAAATTAAAAAGGACTCTGTATGAGCATGACAGGGAGAGAGAGGAGGCATCCCAAAAGCTAATACAGGAATAGCATAAGCGTGAGGAAGCTACTCAAAAAATGGTACAGGATTTGCGTGAAGAACTTGAGAATACTCAAAGAGAAAGGGAGGAATGACGTGAGCAGGCTGAGAACACTGAAAGATAACTGCAGGAATCCCACGAATGGGAAGAAGCTAATCAAAGAGTAATACAGGAATTGAGAGACCAGGTAGAGAACACACAAAGATCACTAAAGGCATTCATGGAATCCATTAACATAGAGCTGAAGGAAGTCAGGGAGACCACAAAGGGAAAGCAGAATGGAACCCAACAGAAGGAATGGGAGTCCAAAGAAACCATA
>NW_024871852.1:0-33427 GCF_019054845.1 Dipodomys spectabilis | reverse complement strand
GGGATCCCCAGGTCAACACACACCCCTACCCCCGACCCCTGGGACACGTTTTTGACAGGGTCATGCAGACTGGGGGAGGGGGGGAGGAGGGTGGACTCGAGGAGGAAACAGGAAAGGGCAGGCAGGAGGTGCAGGTCCGGGTCAGTGGTTGGTTGGCCAGAGCGTTTCCAGGCTGTGGGCCCTCAGATCCACCACTCACGTATACTAATGGGAGAAGCAGTAGGAGGTGGCTCCAGGTGCACATGGGCCCGGAGTCCTAGGACCAGGGGTGGCGACCAGTTCGGGGCTGCAAGCCAGCCAGGGGTTTGCCATCTCCTCTGGGCGACTGTGAGAGGCACAGCTGGTAGGAGCCAAAAGTGCCATGTTTGAAATGCAATGCTGCTGGGAGGGGGCAGGAGCATCTGCGGGCACGTGGCAGGGCTGCATGTGGCCTCTGCTCCTCTTCTTCAGTGAACACCACCCCCACCTCAGCTGCTCCTGTGCTCCCTTGCCGGGACCTCAGTCTCAGGGCCGCCATGGCCACCGTGCCTTCACGTGGCTGCCCGTGGCGATGTGCCTGCTGCACCAGCTCCATGTGTTCTGTGCTCCCCACCAGAACCTGCAATATGATCAGCGAGGCCGCCAGCTGATGAAGCCACTTGCCCTTGTGTATACTCGCTCTTCTCTCTGCTCTCTCTCTCTGCTCCCACTCCTCTCCTGGGCTGTGTTGCCCCCGCCGGGCATGCCCACCCCCTCACCCTCCCCTGAATCGTGCCCCTGGCCACTGCTGACATGGGAGTGTGCCTTGGGCCCCACTCCCTCCTCCTCTTGGCCACCTCCCCCTCTTCCCCTCAGGCCTGGCCCCCACCCCTGGCTACAAGCCAAGCCCTGACTGGGACCAAAGGCTTCCAGGCCATGGAAATTATAGCCTCACCTCAGCTCATCACTCCCTCCCAACCCCAGTACCTGCCCTGGGTATCAAATCTCCCCTCAGCTCCACAGCTGGAGGAGACTCTCTTCCATGACCCTCCAACCCACAAACCAAAATCCACACACGGTGACCCTTGTGTGTATGTTTGTGTATGTATGTTTGTTTGTGTTTATTTTTGTGTGTGTATGTTTCTGTGTGTTTGTGTGTGTGTGATTGTTGGGGATAACTACCTCTCAAGGACTCAGAACATAGTACCTTTTTAGATGAGTCAGCACACAGCACACTTCAAAAAACAGCACAAAGCACCCTGAGTAAAGGACTCAGCACACAGCTCCCTTTGAAGGACTTAGCATATAGTACCCTGTGTAAAGTACTCAACAAACAGCACCCTTTGAAGGAGGGAGTCCATAGCCCACAACGTAATGGACTAAGTGCATGGCATGCTTTGAAAAACTCAATGCTACCATTCTTTCCCAGGGACTCAGTACATAGCACCCTGTGTTAAGATCACACAAAGCCCCCTTTGAAGGGCTGAGTACGTAGCACACCGTGTAAAATAGTGCACAGCACCCTTTGAAAAACAGCACATAGCATAATTTTGAAGGACTCAGCACATACTACCCTGTGGAAGGACTCAGCACATAGCACCATTTGAAGGACAGTACAGAGCACACTGTGTAAAGGACTCGGCACATATCACTTGAAAAATTCACCTTATCCATCTCTTCTCAAGGGCTCAGAACATAGCAGTACCCGTACCTTTTGGGATGAATTAGTACACCGCATCTTTTGAAGGACTCAGCATACAGTAGCTGTATAATGGACACAGCGCACAGCACCCTTTGAAAAAACCACCAGGGCCCAATCTTCTCAGGGATTCAGAACATAGCACACTTTGGGATGACTCAGCAAACAGGACTTTTTGAGGACTCAGCACAAAACCCCCATGTCAGAAGGACCCAGCAAACAGGACCCTGTGAAGGACTCAGCACATAGCTGTATGTCACAAGTTCAGCTTTAATTAGAATTAGGATGCTTTCTTCAGTATCACCATTCTTCAGAAACACTTGACAAATCCTACTAGTTCATATTTAGCTAAACTGGGGGAGGGTCAGCTGAGGGTCTTGAACTCAAAGCTTGGGGGCCCTGTCCCTGCGCTCTTTGATTCAATGCTAAAGCTCTAGCACTTGGAGGCACAGCTCCAATTTTTTTGTTTTGTTTTTTGTTTTGGTTTATTTTTTGACAGTTCTTACGGTGATTAAGAAGGCCAACTTGGGTATCCGTGGGCAAAGGCTCTTAGCTCGGCCTGGAGCTGACCTATCCCTTCCTTGTGCCTCTGGGAGCCGGGCCTCCTGGAGCTCTCTTGGCCTAGGGTGGAACATACCTGTTCTGGAATCAGCACTCAGGGTGAGCAAAAGTCAGCTTGGCCCTGGTCACTTCCCCCAATTGAATTCTAGAGGACGATGACACGGGGCTGCATGTCCCGCGTCTAGACACGAGGAGGCAGGAGTCACCCACCATAGGGATTGTACCTGTGAGTTATGTTTACTCTTACTGCTGTGTGGCCCGCATCAAGCTTTGAAGCTACCCTGGACAGGAAAGTCCTTGAGACTCTTATATAAAATTAACCATCAAAAATCAAGTGGGGTTGTGGCTCAAGTGGCAGAGCACTAGATTGAGCAAGAAAACTCAGGGATAGAGCCTAGGCCCTGAGTTCACACACACACACACACTCACACACACACACACACACACACACACACACACCACATGCAAGCAAAATCAGAGATTTCTACAGTGCAGTCTTTAGGTATTCTCCACGTTTTCGCCACTAAGGCTTATGGGTGTTGGCCTAGGTGTTGGATGCATACAAAACCACCTGGCATCTTTAATTTTGGGGAACAGTATGGCTAGAAGGTCAGCCTTCCCCCATCCCAGCTCCTTGATTGGGTTGTGGTCTATCCAGGCCCTTTGGGGCTCCTTATACAGACTCGGCAAGATGCCTTCAAAAGGCATCACATGCTGGGCACTGGTGGCTCATACCTGTCATCCGAGATACTCGGAAGCTGAGATCTGGAGGATTATTGTGCCAAGCGAGCCAGGACAGGAAAGTGTGTGAGATTCTTATCCTCGATGAATTATCAGGAAACAAGAAGTGTCCCTGTGGCTCAAGTGGCAGAGTTCCAGCCTTGAGAAAAAGAGCTCAGGGACAGTGATCACAGCCAACAACAACAAGGAGAGGCATTGCATGTTGGCTTTGGGATTGGTATGGGTCAAATATAATTGGAATTTTCAAGTGCTCCAAGACAAAGCAATACCTCCTTTAGTCCTGTCTTCCTCCATCTCATCTCACACTCTGACCTTGGCCATGCTTTGGTTAGCATGACTCTGGCTTGACAGGAGGGCTCCAAGAAGGAAGATCTCAGAGCAATCACCCCCACCACATCCTTCTGCCCTGCTCACTTTGTTGCTTCTGCTCTTTGCTACAGACCATCTTCCTGGAATCTATACATGAGGTCATTGCCACCAGCATTATGGTGAGTGGTGAGTCTGGCCTAACTCAGGGCAGTCAGAGATGGAAGTTGGTCTGGGACTAGGAGCTTCTACCCTGTGTGTGGGCTGAGTCCAGGGCCGACATTTATTCATCCTGAGCATTGAAGAGATTAGGAGACAGTGTAGAAACCACATTGAGTCACCTAAGTTTGGAATCTAGAGGAACACTTGTGTGAGGTAGGCTGTGGGGTCTGGGGGCTACTGTTCTTGGTACTCCTCTCTCGAGACTCCCCCATCCCTCTCTCATCCCTCAATGGTAGAAGAGAAACTTCAAATAAGTCCAAGAGGGGGCAGGGGAGTATTTCTGTGTGAACCAGACTGTGCTTCATATTCATCCTAGCCCCTACTTCCTATTTATCTGAGGAATGTCCATATGGGTTTGGGACAGGGGAATCATCCTAGCTGAGAATGTGGCTCAGTGGTAGAGTGGTTGCCTAGCATGCCTGACACCAGTGGTTTCATTCCACACAGAAAAAGCTGGAAGGGGAGGTGGGGCTCCACTGGTAGAGCACCAGCCTTAATCAAAAAGACCTCAGGGACAGTGGCCAGGCCCTGAGCTCAAGCCCCAGGACTGTAAGAACAAATCTTTGTTGGAGGCTTTTCTTCCCTTTGAAAACAATTTATTCTTTGTGATAATCATAACATGGGCCTCTTCCCTGGCCACCAATGGGCCATTAGATGTCCCTTGAATTTGGGCAGCTTCCCGGCAGCCTCTGCCCTACCTGGCCCATAGTTTATCCCATCTTGTGGCAGATGGAGGCCTGAGAAAAGGCCACCTGCCACCTACTTCTGGTGGCTGCCGAGGCTTTTGAGAGTCAGTATGTCACATAGAGAGTTATCATCCACATCAGTCTACAGAAGAAAGGGAGGGAGTGCTCCTTGCCTGAGCCCTCAAGCTGTAGGTGGCTCTGAATGTGAGGCATCTGCTGCAGGATGTGCTCCATCAGGGAGTCATCTATGGGGTTGGAACCCCAACCTCTCCTCTGGCAGTTTCCAAGCTGACTTGAAGTTACAATTCTTCAAAACCATTCTGCTCCTCCCTCATTTCGCCTACCCTAGTGCCTGAGGCGTCTGAAGCAGTGGGGGAGGGTGGCTCAGCCTGTGCTGGCATCTGGAGCCCGCTGTCCGTGCCTTCACCTGCGAGGACCCACAGCAGCTCCTGAAGCTCTCTCTTCTTCTCCATCTTCTCCTGGGAGAGCCAGCACACGTGCTCAGCTTTCTCCTGACACAGCTTATCCAGGACAAAAATCTGCTCTTTACATGCCATGAGGGACTCCACGGTGGTGCAGATGTGTGCCGACAGCTGGCTACATTGATGGTGGAGCTCATCCACTGGACTCTGGAAGTCCACCTCATCAGACAGGTCGTGGATGAAGCAGATTTTCTTCTCAGATGCCCACGTGTCCCACTTGCCATCCCCATGCCAGCTGTGGTGGCAGCTCACAGATCAGGGGGCCTGTGGCTCCAGCTCTGTCTGGTACTGAGCTGCAAGTGGGCTGGATGCCCCCAGCAGGGCCTCTGCTCCTGCAGCAGGAGATTTCCCCTGTGGATCTCAGCTTCTGAGAGGGCTCGCAGATACTGTCCCTCTAGGTCTGGGGCATGTCTCCATCCTCTGGGAAGGTCATGTGGGGGGGAGTAACCTCCTCTCCTTTTCTTCCCCAGGACTCACACTTTCCACTTCCCCAGAGAAAGCCAGGAAGCTCAGCTGGACTTGCAGGCGCTCCTCCTATGGTCTGGTCACTTCCAGGCACTTGAGAGTGTCCTGCCACTTTGGGAGCACCACCTGGCCCCCCCAGTTGTTCGGGCCCTGCACTTGTTTCAGCAGCTTCAGCAGCTGGGTCTGCCTCTGCAGGTGATGCTGCAGGGCCTCCTTCTCAGAGTTCAGCCACTCATTGGAGGCAATATGCTGCTCACAGGTGGCTCTGAGCACCTGCAGCTGGGCCAGGGACTGCTCCTGCTGCTACTGCAGCTCCCATGATGCTTGGCACTCTCTCTCTCTCTCTTTCTCTCTCTTTCTCCCTCCCACTCCTTCTCTCTCTCTCTTTCTCCCTCTCTCTCTCTCTTTCTCTCTCCCTCTCTCAGCTACCTCTTTCCATTCCTCTATCTTCTCCTCTGAATGGTCTAGGTGTTCTCACAGTTCTTTTTTCACCTGTTGCTCTGAGTCCAAGATGTTGGTGAGCTCTTCCTTCTCACCGCTCGCCTTGTGGAGAGTGTTCCACAGCAGGGCCAGCTCTTCCTCTGGCTATGGGTCACACACACACACATGTGCCTTGTGGGGTCTAGTGTATCTCCTGCAGATCCTTGGCCTTATCCTCCAGTCACTGCAGTTGCTACTGCTGCTCTGTGTTCTGGAGACAGAGCTTCTGGTTTTCCTGGACCTGGATGTGAACTTGTTACTCCAGTTTTTTCAACTCCTTCTCTGTGCAGTAGGCCTAGGCCTGCAACACAACTGCAGCTCCACCTGAGATGGTCCTGCGGGGCGCCATGGCTCTGTCATCTTCTTTCTCAGTTCCCCCAGCTCATTCTCCAGCACCTGCCTCGCCCTTCTCTCCTTCTCCTCTGTCAGTTGGTTCACCTGCTCGTTCAGCCACTGAGTCTCCTCTTTACATGCGGACCTCTCAATGCTCAGGTCCTCTGTGAACATGTCTCTCACCAGACTTGCTGAGGTCACCATCCAGCTCAGGTTGTCCAGTAGTCTCTTCAGTAACTCATGCCCCACCAGCACTAGTTGGAACTTGCAGATTATGTTCTTCTGGTGCTGTTCTCTGTCCAGAGCACTTCCAGCTTCTCCTACAACACTGTGTTCACTTGCTGCAGGTCATCGAAGCTTGTGGTCTTTTCCTCAAGGTGAAGGATCACATCATTCAGTCGTTCAAAGAACATTTCAGTCTCCTTCTGTGCAGCAGTGACCACAGAAGCCACCATATGCAGCTCTGCCACACACACCGCTCTGCAGCCTGCAGGTGGCTGGTAATAGCTTCATGCTCCAGTTATCTGTCATTGGCCACCTGCTTCACTTGGGCTGGTGCAGATTATAAATCTCTTTCTGCTGAAACCAACCTCTGTATGGGTGACTTGTGGATCTCTAGCTCCGTTTGTGGTGCTTCATGTAACTGGGTCATCTTCTCCCTCTGTTTCTCTAGTCGATCCTGCAGGTCTGTCTTCTCCTGCTTCAGTGGTGGAATCTTGGCACTGAGTGCCTAGTTTCTTCTTTGCTGCAGTCCAGGGTGAGCACCATGTGTCACTACCACATCTGCAGATCCTTGATGTTATCAGGACCCTTGATACTCTAGCCCCTGGTGCCTGTGATTGTGTCCAAAAGCAGGGGAGGCCCACGGTCTGCATCACCTTTGGCCAGACCCTCTGTTGAATCACATTCCTCAGTGGTGTTTGTCTTGGGGATCCCTCCCTTTTCTGTGTTCTTTGTGTTCTTGAATGTTGCAGGTATGATGGGAGGATTCCTTTGCTGGTGTTCTGGAAGTAGTTTCTTGCCTGTAGTTCTTTCACGGAGTCCTGTTATTTCAGACATATGAGCACTGGGATGGAAAAGATTGCCTGGCCATGTTACCAGGCTCTGTGAGATCCTCTATTCTCCCACTCACTGATTAGGACGTCAATTTCCTATTCTACTCCAAAGTCTCTTCGAGTCTCCTGCTCACCACTCAGCCACCTCTACCTTCCTCAACTGCTGGTGGTAGTGTCAACCACCAAAGGGAATCCTGGTGCTGGGCATCATGAAATGTGGGTGTGGCCACCATTCTTTTATCCCATTGGTCAGAAAGAAGCATGAAAGAATGGGAGTGTGGCCAGAATCCTGTGATGCAGGAAGCATGGGTGGATTCAAGATGACAGCAGCTCCCCCAGCCCCTTTACCAGGGAACTTTGTCCAATCCAGTTGGGGACAAAAGGGTGACCTGCTTTAGCTGGATGGCTGCACATATTGTTGTGTATGTCTGTTTGTTGCCAGTCCCTAACCTTGAACTCAGGATCTGGGCACAGTCCATTAGCTGGTTTTGCTTGAGGCTAGCCCTCTACCACTGTAGCCATATGGCTCTACTTCTGGCTTTGTTGGCACTGAAGGTGGACAGGGATCTCAAGGACTTTCCTGCCTAGGGTGACTTTGACTATGATCCTCCTATCACAGCCTTGTAAGTATCAAGGAGGACTGCTGAGAGCCACTGGTGACTGCCTAATCAATGGTCTTGCTGATGTTCTTGGACAGACAGGTGAGTTCCCTATCCTCAGGTTTAGTTGGTGGGATCTGGAGCCTATAGTTCAAATCCTGGTCCTGCCATCTCCAAATGGCAGAAGATCCTAAGAACTCATTCCTATCCATATGAATACCAGTGGAATGTGATGTATGTCATGATTGAATGGGCCGTTCTTGAATGAATCTAGGATAAAATTATACATAATTATATTGTAAGACACTGATCAATTTTAATTAATACTTCATGAATCATTTAAACAATTGCATTCATTAAATGGAGGCATAATGAAATACCTAAGAATTGGGCATCACATAGTGAAGAGATGCCATTTTTCTGCCAGGAATTTCTTTAGTAAATTGGTATAAACCATTTTCTGAATGTAGTTTGGTATATGAAACTAGGATATATTATACCTGACCTGATAATCAATTATTCAAACAGTTTTTATCAGAAATGCTTATATCCAAATGTAGAGGGTAATCCAAATTATGTATATTTGAAGACAATATTGGTTAGTCCTCTTCTCATATTACCCATTCCCTTCTTGAGAACAATACACATTATAAGGAAATGCTTACAATATTTTGGAGAAATTGGTTGACTTCAAACCAGTGAGTTACTCTATGCTGAATTTTGTTTACTTTATATCCAGAAAAGCTAAATTCTTACTTTATCATTTTCCTTACTCAGATTAAATCTTTGATCAATGACAAATAAAGATATAAATATTTTTAACAGTAGCAAAATTCAGGCTGAGGAATCTAGGTACAATGATACTCATGCAGAAAGGCCTCATCAGTCATGAGACCATGATATCAAAATGTTAACCAATGCTTACTGGTGTCATGCTTATGAGATTTTGTGTATTATAAACAGTGGTTATTAGAATTTTTTGTAATCAACATCATTTCATTGGATAGGAACTTAAGTGAGACATTATACTCAGAACAAAATTTAATGAGGCATCCAAAATTAGTTACTAATATATACATCATGTAACACAAAGGAAGCTAAAGGAAATAATTAATGAAAAAAATCAACATTTACAATAAACACAGAATCAGTATGACTGATTTTTCTTTTACCCCAGTTGCAATACGGCTTACTTGATGATTTTTCTGGTTATATGTTTAGTTAAGTCTTGATATTTAGTTGGAGAAGTTCTTTCATATATTCATTTGTCAGATCGAAGAGGAAATGAATTCCTTGCTAGAGTCAACACCCATAATAATGTTACAGATGTATACTGATACATTGCCAAAGTTTCAAATCTGCACGAGTAACTTGGGGTCTTTTTTCGATCTAAATAAATAGATATGCAATTTTGTCAGTACTAGAAAGATTTTGACCACCATTTATTAAACTATTATTTTCCAGAAACCACTTCTCTTTTTTCATGAGATTTTTAATTTCATTCATATCATGCATTGATGTTTTCCTTTAGATAAGCCACATTCAGTCTTCTACAAAGTGTAATTTGGAGTAGTTTAAAATTATGTACACTCATGTACAATGCTCAGATTCGACTATTTGCATATTTTTTCTTGTTAAATCAGTAGGAATTAGTTCTCAATATGGATACTATTGGAGTTATTAATTACATTTCTGAATTTTTTAATTATGTCATAATTTTATTTGATTCTTTTAAATATTTGCAGATCTCACTCCGCATACAGTCACAATTGTTTTAAACAATTTGATCCATTCAAGGGTTTTGCTATATTAAGTTCATCTAGATGAATTTAATTACAAATTAACACAACCGTATTTCTGAGACACAGTTATCTTTAAGGCTCTATGCCAAATTAACATGTATTTGAGGTTTTTGTGCTTAAAAAAAATAAACTGGGCACAACATGCTTTTGTTCCTGGGCGAGTTCTACTTTGTTAGTTTGTTTTCCAATTGTTACTTCAACGTATGTGTGCATTTTATTTCAATTGTTTTGTGTCTATATTTTGTTTCCTATAACAGAATGTACAAAAAGAATCAATGATTTAGAACTTTTCCAAATAGAATTCTAAGATAGACACTTGAAATTTTGTGACAATTGGGAATAGGCAGGTCTTCATACAGAGACATTGTTTGACATGATTTGAATTCTTCCTCCTTGCCGGGCACCGGTGGCTCACGCCTATAATCCTAGCTACTCAGGAAGATCACGGAGATCTGAGGATCATGGTTCAAAGCCAGCCTTGGCAGGAAAATCTGTGAGACTCTTATCTCCAATAAACCACTAGAAAACCAGAAGTAGAGCTGGGGTTCAAGCGGTAGAGCACTTGGCTTGAGCTGAAGAGCACAGGGACAGGGCTCTAGTCCAGAATTCAAGCCTCACGACTGACAAAAAGTGATTGAATTCTTCCTCTTCTTGCCTCACTATTTCCAATATTATTACTGCAAAGTCATAAGTGGCAAGAAAATAATTTTGTTTGTATGAATTCAGATTTTTTTGTTTCAATTGGGACACACTACACATTCATACTTCATTTTAACTCGAAAATCTTCTTTCCTTCGTTTAAAATCACAGGTGTGAATTTATAATGCTAAAATAGCAGCTACTAATTTATCTGAAATGATCCAAACTATTTTCACTTCACATTATATGTAATATAGAGTGTAATAATAATAGTAAGTAATTTAGTATGTAATAATAGACGTTGGGGAAAGTCAATAACTGGATTTTTGTGAGATACTGAGTAATAGTAAAGATTAAAAAATTCACAGTTTCATCTAAAAATAAATCATAGATATAAACTAATGCTGAAAAAGTAAGATTGTTTATTGGAAAAAGCAAGAAGTTTCAATAAGCTTACTTTTTAAAAATTGTCTTAGATCTGGACTTTGTTGGCTCATGCCTGTAATCTTAGCTACCAAAAGTCTGAGATCTGAGGATACTGGTTCAAAGTCAGCTTGGGCAGAAAAGCCTGTGAGACTCTTATCTCCAATATATCTCTTGAACAACTAGAAACGGCACTGTAGCTGAAGAGATACAGTGGTATGCTTCAGCCGAAGAGAGGAGGGACAGTGCCCAGGCCCAGAGTTAGAGCCTTACGACCGACAAAACAAGATTGACATTAATTTCACTTTATTAGTTTATGATTTTTTATTGTGAAAATACAAACAGAGGGTTTACAATTACATGAACAAGGTAATGAGTACATTTCTTTTCAAGCAATTTTGCCTCCTCCATTGTTTCCCCTTCCCATCCCTTAATATCTCCCCTTCTACCACCACACCACCCCCTCCACACCAAAGTTTTAAGTTCGTTTTCAACATAATGTCTTGTACATGTCATTGTGGTAATTAGTCCACCTGTATAATAATTTGTTTTCCACTTGCCATCCCCAAATTATGCCAACATCAAATACAGTGAAAACAGGGGTTATACCGTGGGGGAGGGACATAAAAAAATCAACAAATAAGTCATGTCATAAATATGGCAGAAACAATAGCAAGAACGGAAAACAATTTGAGTCCTTATCTTAGGGTTCACTTCTCCTAACATCAACTTGTCTGACAGTTTCTGTTCGTCTCAGACATATACTAGTTATTGCAAATAAGGGAAACCATGGCACTTATGTTTCTTTGGGCCTAGATTACTTCACTTAATATAATTTTTTCCAAGGCTTTCCATTTCCTAACAAATGGGGCAATGTCAGTCTTTCCCATTGACGCATAGAATTCCATTGTGTATATAAACCACATTTTCTTGATCCATTCATCTACTGAGGGGCATCTGGGTAGGTACCGTATCTTAGCTATGGTAAATAATGCTGCAATAAACATAGTTGTGTTGGTAGCTTTAGTATGGTATTGTTTGTAATCATTTGGTTAAATGCCCAAAAGTGGGAGTGTTGGGTCATCGGGGAACTCTATGGAAGCTCCATATTGCTTTCCAAAGTGGTTGAAAAAGTATACAGTGCCACCAATATCCCCACCAGCTTCTGTTGTTATTAGAGTTCTTGATTATAGCCATTCTAACTAGGGTGAGGTGGTATCTCAATGCTGTTTTGATCTGCATTTCTTTTATGGCTAGGGAGTTTGAGCATTTCTTCGTGTGTCTATTCACTATCCTTATTTCCTCTTCAGAGAAGTTTCCCTGTAAGTCTTTAGCCCACTTATTTATTGGGCAGTTGTTTCTTTGGCGATTTGTTGTTGGGGGATATAATTTTTTTTAGTTCCAGGTATATTTTAGATATAAGACCCTTGTCTGTTGTATGGCTACTGAAGATCCTCTCCGAATCTGTGGGCTTTCTATTGATCTTGCTAGCTTTGTCCTTTGCCAGGCAGAAGCTATGCAATTTCATGAAATCCCTTTTGTCGAACCTTTCTTTGATTTTTCGTGTTTCTGGGTCTCTATTAAGAAAATTTCGGCCTGTGCCAAGGAGACCTAGGGTTTCTCATATTCCATCCTGTAATGTTTTCAGGGTGTCTGCTTTGACTCGACATCTTTGATCCATTTGTAGTTGATTCTGGTACAGAGTGATATATGAGGATCTAGATTTAGTTTTCTACAAGTGATTAACCAATTTTGCCAGCACCATTTACTGAACAGGCTGTCTTTCTTCCATTCTGTTTTTTTTAGTTCCCTTATCGAAGATTAGGTGGCTATAGGTCTGTAGGTTCATTTCTGGGTTTTCAATTCTATTTCATTGGTCCTGAGGTCTGTTCTTGTGCCAGTACCAAGCTGTTTTGATTACTATGGGTTTGTAGTAGAGTTTGGAATTTGGTAGTGATATTCCTCCAAGGATCATTTTTGCTATTCGGGGTCTTCTATTGTTCCATATGAATTTTTGGATTGCCTCTTCTGTTTTCTTGAAGAATGAGTTTGGAATATTGATAGGTTTCACATTGAATTGGTAGATAGCCTTGGGAAGTATTGCAATTAGCACGATGTTGTTCCTTCCAATCCAGGAGCATGGGAGGTTTTTCCGCTTTTTAAGTTCCGTTTTGACTTTCTTTTTCAGGCTTTTAAAGTTTTCATCATAAAGGTCCTTCACTTCTTTGAATAAGTTAATTCCTAGGTATTTTATTTTTTGTGGGGCTATTATGAATCCAGTTGCTTTCCTGATTTCAGCCACACTTCTCATTGTTGGCATGCAGAAAAGCCATTGATTTTTGAGAGTTAATTTTATACTATGCTTCTTTGCCAAAGTTTTGAATCAGCATGAGTAATTTGGGAGTGGAGTCTCTGGGGTTCTTTAAATACAAAACCATGTCATCTGCAAAGAGGTAGAGGTTTACATCATCTTTCTGTATTTGGATCCCTTTTATGTTTGCATCTTGTCTTATTACTGTAGGTAGACATTCTAATACTAAATTGAGGAGAAGTGGGGAGAGTGGACATCCTTGTCTCGTTCCTGAGTTAAGAGGAATTGGCTTCCATTTTTCACCATTAATTATAATGCTGGATGCAGGTTTGTCATATACAGCCTTTATTGTATTGAGGTATGTTCTCTGGGTTCATAGATTTTCCAGAGTCTTCATCATAAAGGAGTGTTGGATCTTGTGAAATTATTTTTCTGCATCTATTGATATATCCATGTGGTTCTCATCATTGCTCTTGTTGACGTGATGAATTATATTTACTGATTTTCATATATTGAACCAGCTTTGCATCCTGTTTGATCGTGGTGTATGATTTTTTGGATGAATTGTTGAAGTTGATTGGCCAAAATTTTGTTGAGAAGATTTGCATCAATGTTCATCAAAGAAATGGGTCTATAGTTCTCTTTCTTTGATGAGTCCCTGCCTGGTTTGGGATAACCGTTATGTTGGCATCATAGAATGAATTTGGTAGTGAACTTACTCTTTCAATTTTTTTGAATAGTTGGAGGAGGATTGGTGTGAGCCCTGCTTTGAATGCCTTGTAGAATTCCACTGTAAATCCGTCTGGTCCTGGACTTTTCTTAGATGTGAGGACTCTTATTGCTGTTTCCATTTCTATGCTTGATATGGGCATGTTAATTTGATTTAAATCATCTTGTTTGAGCTTCGGAATGTCCATTTCTGCCAGGCCGTTTCTTGGCCTTTATCTTGTTTGTTTTCTATGTGTAAGATATCTTTAAGTACCTTTATAGCTCTGGTTTTCTATGTGTAAGATATCTTTAAGTACCTTTGTAGCTCTGGTTTTGTGGAGATATATTGTTTCAATTTTTCTTTGCTATGGACAATTTTTATTTGACCTTCAGTTATGAAGGAGAGTTTAACTGGGTACACTATTCTTTGTTGTGGTTTTTCTTTAGGGCATGGCATACATCGTTCCAGGCTCTTCTTGCTTTAATCATCTCTGCTGAGAAATCTGAGGTGATTCTAATTGTTTTCCCTGTATAGGTGATTGGTCTTTTCTCACTGACTGCTTTAAGGATCCTTTCCTTGGTCTGAATTAATTCTGTGGGAATTATAATGTGAGGGTGACATGTCCTGTTCTGTTCTAGTCTATTTGGGGTTCTGAAAGCTTCTTTAATCTGAATAGGCCATAGGCCTATCTTTTTGCATGTTCTCTGCTAGGATTCTGTTAAATAAATTTCCTAGATCATTAACTTCTGTCTCTAGGTGCTCCTCTATCCATTATCCTCAGATTAGGCCTTCTGATGGTGTCTTCCAAATATAGAATAGTTCTATCATATATCTTGGATTTATCTTGGATATTTGTATGTTATTTCTCTATAATATCTAGGCTGTCTTCAATCCCCGAGATTTGATCTTCTGCCTGGTCTAACCTACTGTCAAGACTTTCTATTTGTTTTTAATTTCTTTTCCTTCTACTTGGTCGGCTTTGATGGCTTCAAATTCTTTGTTGGAGCTTTGGTTTAGATCTTGTATGAGCTTTACTTCCTTAATTTGGTGTTCAGTGTTTATTCTCAGATCACTTAGCTGATTGGTTATGGTTTCCTTGGACTCCCATTCCTTCTGGCAGGTTCTACTCTACATTCCCTTTTTGGTCTCCCTGAATTGTTTCAGCTGTCTCTTTTCTCTTTATGGATTTTTTTGAATGCCTCTATTTATTTCTGTCTATTCTGATCACACTCTCGCAATTCCTGTTTTACTTTTTGATTAGTTTCCTCACATTACAGCAATTCCTGTAATTTTCTATGACTGTTCTCAGCCTGCTTATGCAATTCCTGTATTAATCTTTAAGTAGCTTCCTAATGCTCACAAGATTCCTGTACTACTATTTGGATTGCCTCCTCTTGGTCCCTATCACGCTCACACTGAGACCTTTGCAAATTTTCAATCATTACATTCACCATGTTTACCAGTAGTGTTTGTAGAGCTTTTGGGGGTACTATTTATTATTATTATTATCATTATTATATTCATATCATATTATTCATATTCATAATATTATCATTATTATCATTACCATTTTTCTTGTGTTTTCCAGCTTGTTCTGCTCATTTGGTATGAAAGTAACAGCAATTTTGTGCTAGAACACTATTTTAAGGTAAGCATCAACCAAAGTCCTTCAGTTGCACGACCAGAATGGCTGCAGATACAATCTAGTTCAACAGATACAATCTATTCTAAAGCAAACAACCATGGATTAATGGGTTAAGAATAACGAAGAAGGATTTGGCAAACCAGAAATTAATAGCTTCAGGGAGAAATGTGGGGAAAAATAGGACTAGAGGGATGTGGAGAGATAAAATATGAGTAAATGTAACCAATTCCTAATCTCTGAGAGGGTAACGGATTGGACAGAATCATAGGAGAGAAATTTTTTAAAAAAAAAAGAAAAAAATGGAAAAACTAAAATTTAAATTTAAGAAATGAAACACTTAAAAATTATGTAAGTTTACATAAATGATATTGAGAGAAGAAAAGGATAGAATGAGAGGAGGGGAGGGACAGAAAGGAAACGTGAAAACTATAAAATAAAATTTTTAAAATTAGTTACTTGAAAATTATGTAGGTATAAAGAGATAATACTTCTATGAAAGAAGTTAAGGCTAAGAGGTTGTGAACTGAGTAATAAATTTCTGGCTTACCTATGTACATAATGGGGGAGAAGGTCTAACAATTGATGATACGTATGTATCTGGAGTTGAACAGAACAGCAATTAAGTCATGCAAAAAATAAAGAAAGAGAGAAAAAATGAAAACAATAAAAAAGGACCAAAAAGTCAAAGAGATTAAACACACACACACAAACACACACACACACACACACACACACACACACACACACACATATACACCAAAAATAAAAATTATGAGAAAATAAAGATCAAGAGAAAACACTTAAAAAATAAAAATTAAAAAAAATTTTAAAAAAAAAAGAGTTCTTTGTTTTGGTGGTTTTTTTTAGAGGGGGAATGGGAAGAGCCTCTATCTCCCCTGTATCTATAACCAGTGTCTTGGTGGAGTCTCTGGTCTGCTTGTGGTGTTTGGTTTTCCTATGACTTGATTGGTTTCTTAAATCAGTTTGATCAGGCAGAAAATGCCCTGTGTTAGGCAGGATTTCGTGATCCTCCTCCCATGCTAGTTCAGTGCGTGGGAGATCTTTGAGTATCACAAAAGTGGGAGATGGCTGTTTCCTCTAGTTTGGAGATGCTGTGATGAGGCTAGGTTCTGGGTAAGGTTGAAGCCTTTCAGCAAACAGTAGCTTTTCCCTGAAGGGCTACCTCCTGAGACACTCACAGAGCCCAGCTTGGAGTAATTCTCAGGGTTTATATTTACTTAATTTCAATTGTTGTCTAGGCTTCTGTAGGGTGGGGCAGCCTCTGGCTCTGTTTACCCGGTGAAGAAAGTCTCTTCTCCGAGGGCAAATTTTACTCTGCCTGGGCAGAGTGAGTTTCCCCTGTTGGAACTGAGTCTGGCAGGTCACTTCTAGATCCTGTGACCTGCAAAATGACTCTTTTATTTTTTTCCAAGGCCTGAACTGAAGCTATCTGCTCAACTGGGCCTTTGTCAGTATCAAAGATGGAGTCCTCCTGTGGTGGTGAGGGGAGGGACGGCCTTCCCACATCTGCTCCCTGAGAAGGAGTCAGGAAGTCAGGGTTCTACTCACACTGGATTCTTGGTTCCTGGACCCTCTCTGGTCTGAAATCTGCAGGATGAAGATATTTGCTCCTTCTCAGTTCTTGCTGGTGTTGAGTAGAATCTGCAAGTCTACTGTGTCTGGCCCCTTTGTCCTGGACTCTCTGTTGTAGGTATGGTGTCTATGGCCGCCGCCACTGCCACCCCAGCCCTTTCAGCCGTGGCTACTGGCAAGTGCTCAGATCTATTTACTTGCCTGGATTTTCCCTCTCTGGCCATACTTTTTGTACGGTGATGGCACACTTGAGTGTGATTGTCTAGCCTAGGACTGTTCACAGGAACAATAAAACTGCTTTCTATGCGAGCATTTGTTTTGAATCCAACCTCTCCTCAGCAATCTTCTTCTGAACTCCCTTAACACATTATTATGACATGATATTGTGACATCACATTGACATTGCGATATCACTGTGCCATTCTGTTTTCACAAACCTATTATGACATCACATGTTAGAAAATTCATGGGTTTTAGGACTTCTAGCTTCTTCCTTGAACTCTTGTCCTCATTGTAAACTAGTAGCAATTGAAATCAGACATGTGATTGTAATATTACAAACTAGTAGTGACATCACTATTCCATGGGTGACCTCATTACCAAAGTGATATCACAAACCTATTGCAGCATCACATTGCCATTGTGACATCACAATCATATTGTGGCATTTCAATCGGTTATGAGCTCTTAGCACCTTTGAAAAAGCATTTGGCCTTTGTGACATCAAAGTTCATTTGTTTACCCATATCATCATTGTGGTCTAACAATTAAGATCAGTTATACCATTGTAATATTACAAACCCTTGGAGGCAGGATCACCAGTGTGACATCATTAACCAGTCCTTTCCTCATAACATTTACACGATGCCCTTTTGATACATAGGCCTTTGTGATCTCATAATGTTTTGGACTTCATATTTCAGGTATGATGTGTGATATTAGAAATGCACTCTATCATGAAAATTGTGTCATCACTGTCAGATATCATGAGCATTGTGTTACATTGTGATATCGCATAACTGTTGGGAGTTCATCACATTTGGCCAATGCATGACTTTGTAGATCTCACAATCTCATTCTGAATTCATATTCTCATTGGGAGTTAATGAAAATTGAAGTCCAGTATGCCATTGTGACATCAACAACCCAATTGTGACATCATAAACCTATTGTGAACTCATCAACATTATTGAATCACCAACTAATTATTACATCAAAATATTATTATGACTTGATATTGTGACATCATATTGCCATCACTGTCCCATTTGGATTTGCAAACCGATTATGACCTCATAACATTTTACAAATTTCATGACTTTTGAGACTACTAACGTGAACTAGTATACTTATGATGCATAAAACACAAGACAATCCAATGAGGCACATTGAAAATAACTTCATTTACACTCGAAATGGACCTTCATTTACCTTGTCCTGGGCTGTACACTCAGTGACAAGCCAGCCCTAAACATCAAATCTCAGACCTCCAATGGGCAGTCAAACATAGTTAATTGCTCTGCAAAGCACCAACTCCACAAATTAACATCTCCAAAGCTCCAAACTTCAATAGGTAAGGCTTTGTCCTTTTCCCTTACTCCCTTCTTCTTTATAGACATTCCTTCATTTCCCTTTTTCCCTTGCATCACTTCCTTTTTTTCTTTAGGCCTCTCCACTATCCACAGGCCTACACTTCTCTGGCCTGGTGGCCAATTGGCATACTTTCCTTCCTACTCTCCCTCAAATTCCTCTTCTCCCAAGTCTTTCCCCCCTACTGTCTCACCACTTTCTTCCCTTGATTTTCTCCAATTCCATTTCTCTGACCATGCAGCGTATACATAGGTTGAACCCCTCCATCACACCAGTGGGTCTCCTGCCTAACAGTTTTCAACCATCTCTTCACAAACTGCCCATTCCCCAATCAATTTTTCACAGCTAATCATGTGAGGATGACATCCTACCCCTTCCAACAACATACTCTGGCCATTTGGTAGTATGTCCCATGCACTCCAGGGGGCCAGGACATGGGGCCACATTGATTAGTGGGCCCTGCTGATTATTAGGGCCCACTGCTTTATACACCACCCACTGGTTTTCATGTCCAATCAAATCATTGATTCCTTCTTACCAAATCCTAAAAAGTCCCTTCTCTCCATCCAATGAACAGGCTTAAAATGTAAATTTAATAGAAAACAAGTAAATTATAGAAACTAGTTAGCAGTAATTAACACTTAGTAAGTCTTATCCTTAAGGGATCATCTGAGTGTCTCTGAACAGTTCTTCTTGCAGCCTTCTCTGTATATTGGTCCTAGCACCACCAAGTATGGTCCTTGCCACTTTGGTTCTAACTCAGGAGCATGATAAATTTTTACCCACACCACCTGTCCAGGCAAGAAAGAGTGGGTGGTTCTTTTTTTTTTTTTTTTGTATCTCCATTTCTTAGTTTACTTCACTTACTTGAGGTCTAGCTTTTGGATTTATTGCTGAAGGAGATTGCTATAGAATAACCTACATTACTCTCCCCAATTTGCCTTCCAATTGTATTTTATTTCTTATTTTATATTTGAACTTATCTGTTGCCATCCTGTTTATTTTTAAATACTTTGTATTGTTATTATTTTTAAGTAGTTGTAGAAAGAAGTTCCTATTCTACAAAACAGTACATGAATATAAGGTGTCTTACAACATTGTCATCCATTCCTCATAACCCTTCCCTTCTCACAGTTTTTTGTTAACATTGAGATAGGTGATTACATATATTTCACATATTTCACAATATTGTGGAATTGTGATACTTAGTTAAAGTCACAAACACATTTCAACCTTGACAAGGCAAATTATCGTTAACATGGTCTAATGTTTTTGTTATTATGACTCTATAATAGAGCTTAAAGTCCTGTATCATGATCCCTCCTGCATCCTTTCTTTTGCCTATAATTGTTTTGGCTATGCTAGGTCTTTTGTTGTTTCATATGAACTTTTGGAATATTTTCTCTATTTCAGTAAAGTAAGTCATTGGAATTTTAATGGGAATTGCATTGAATGTGTTTATTAATTTTGGCAGTATGGCCATTTTCTCCATATTAATTCTGCCTATCCAGGAACATGAGAAGTCTTTCCATTTCCTGGTATCCTCTAAGATTCCTTTTTTAAGGCTTTTATAGTTTTCATGATATAGACCCTTTACATCTTTGGTTAGGTTACTTCCTTAATACTTTTTTTTTTGAGGTTATTGTGAATGAGGTTGTTTCCTTGATGTCCATTTCTATTTGTACTTTGTTGGTTTACAGAAAGCCGACTGATTTTTGTGGGTTAATTTTGTATCCTGGTATTTGCCAATTGGGTTTATAAGCTCTAAGTGTTTGGGGATGGAGCTTTAGGGATCGTTAATTTATAAAAATAATACCATCTGCAAAAAGAGAGAGTTTATATTCTTCCTCTCCTATGTGCATCCCTTCAATGTATTTTTCTTGAATTATTGCTTTGGCTAAAATTTCCAGAACTATATTGAAGAGGAGTGGAGAGAGTGGGCATCCTTGCCTTGTTCCTGTTTTTAAGGGAATTGATTGTAGTTTTTCCCTATTAAGCATAATATTTGCTTTTGATCTGCCATGTAACGCTTTTATTGTCTTATGAATGTTCCTTTTATTCCTATTTTTCCAGAACTTTTAACATAAATGAGTGCTGAATTTTATCAAAATCCTTTTTCAAATCAATGGAGATAATCATGTGGTTCTTGACATTGGATCTGTTGATGTGATTGATTACATTTATTGACTTACATATGTTAAATCATCCGTGCATCACTGGGATGAAGCCTACTTGGTCATAATGTATGCTTTTTTTGTATGTTTCTGGATTCTTTTGGCTGCAATTTTATTGAGGAGCTTTGCATCTGTCTTAATCAAAGAGATTGGTGTGTAGTTCTTTTTTTGTTCGGTCTTTGCCTGGTTTGGGGATGAATGTGATATTGGCTTCATAGAATGAGTTTGGGATTTCTTCCTCTGTTTATATTTCTCTGAAGAGGTTGAGGACTATGGGTATTAGCTCCTCTTTAAAGGCCTTATAGAATTCTGTAGTAATCCATAAGGTCCTGGGCTTTTCCTGTTGGAAGATTTCTTATTACTTCTTCTATCTCATTGTAGGTTATTGACATTTGTAATTGATTTATTTTTTCTTGGTTCCGTTTGGGCCATTTGTATTTCTTTTTATTTTTTCAGGCAGGAAAAGAAGTTCATTTACGAAAAGGCTACCCCCACCATGCATGGTGGAGAACATAACTATAAAGGAAGGGCTGTCGACCCACCCCTGATCCAGGACTTATCTAGGCCAGGGACAGGAAGAGGTGTGGCCAGGTGCTGGAAAATTGTGGCCACACTGGATCCAGATGTGACCTCAGGGTCTGGAACCCTCCGAAGGTCAGATGGGAGGCATGTGACCAGAGGTGGCCTAGGATGTGACCTAGCAGGAGAAGGTGATTGCTTCCAGGTCTGCCAGTTACCTATGTAATAGATATTGGGTGGGAACTTAGCCAAGAGGGAGGGAGGTGTCCCTGTTCAGAACTTACATTCCAGCCATTTGATAATTATGGAAAAAGGTGAAGATTCTCTCTGGCTACTTCCTGTTTGCAAGCATTGACAGTAAGGGTAAAAGGCTGATATGTGGTCCCATCTGGGAGAAGGCAGAAGGCAACAGCTGTCACTTGGGCATTGAGTCCTTAGATAAAGTCTGGAAGAGGCAGGTCTCTTGGACAAAGTCTGGAGAAGTCTCATGACTCACTGTGGGACTGAAAAAAAATACTAGAAAGCAAATAGATGGCAGGAGGAAGGTCTTGGGGCTGAAAATGTTGGTAGAAATGTCCCTACCTTCTTCTGACACATGGAGACTAGGTAGAGAAGAAGTCAATTAACAAGGGCAAGAATATGAATTCCTGTCCAGTTGAAAGGTAGACAGGTATGGACATTACATGGGCAGTCTTCTTACTTCTATTGACCTACCAGCTCTTTTTAATTTTGATAGGGCAGGCACAAAGAGGATGATGTGATATCATCTCCTCTTACTCTTCCTCATGCTCCTTTGTTCCCCAGACTGGTTGAGTCTATGTGCTCGTTGCTGGGATGGTTAGTCCCAGTTTGTATTCAAGGAGGCTTGAACTCAAGGTCTGAGCATTGTCCCTGACCACTTCTGCTCAAGGCTAGCACTCTACCACTTTGAATGATGGTACCACGTGTACTGTTTGCTGGTTAGAGATAAGAGGCTCGAGCCATGTTTCCAGCCTGGCTCTTTGCAGGTTAGTTGGCAGATGGAGTTTGAGGGATTTTTCAGCCCAGGCTGGCCTGCACTGCAATCTTTTCCACAAAAGCTCTTTGTTTTTTCCAATTAAAGCAACAAGGAGATCAAATAGAATAAGTAGAGCTTACCTGGTGCTTATCAAGAATTGACCAAATATTCTGCAATGACAAAACTCGTTAGATGTGAGAATCTTAGCACCGATATACCCAATATGTTAGAATCACATAGTACTAGACTACACAACACAAAACAAAAAAGGCAAAACTCAAAACTTAAAATTTTTGACAACAATATTTAGACATCTTTGCTAACAAAGCACATCAGATGATTGGGCCTCAGTTACCAAGGTCTGTGAAAAGAGCAACTTGTTAGCAATGCATATTAGAATAGATGGATGGAGGAGTTACAAGCTTCGTGGAAGTGTACGGGTTGGATGGGGCCAAACCCTTAACCCACCATGTGGCCAAGGTGGTGAACTCAAGATGGCGAATTTCTGAAAAAATGCAAAGAAAGCCTGAACAGAAAATCAAGCCTAGTTTGGCTAGCCTTTTTGAGGGAACCTATAGGGATTCCCCAGGAACCAGTCCATGTTTCACTCTTCCGGGCACAATCCAAAAAGTTGTAGAGATATAGAAAGTTGGACATGAATAGCAGAGAGCAAAGACAGCCTGATAGTAAAGAGACTTCTGACCATGTACCATTGCAGAGGCATAAATTGTCTAAATCTGAGAACAGCAAAAAATATTAGGTCATCTGGAAATCCAGGGAGCACAGGAGGCATGTCAATGGGGTTTCACGGCTCAGACATGACTCACAGGACCCCATTAAATGCATTAGAGAGTCAGTTTGGTGAGTGAAGGAGAGCTGAGCAGGAAGAAGTGGTGTTCCGGCTTGCCCCAGACCCATATAGAGAGAAATGGTTAAGCCCCCCAAACCAGGCATTCTCCACTTCAGAGATGACCATCCTTTCTGCTAAAGGTTGTAGGAGCTCTCTGGAATGGTGCCACATCTGAGCAGAGATTGAGCAACAGAGAGCCGTGGAGAGTATTTTCATTCACCAGAGTAGAGAAGTGGTGTGGACGTGGATGTGAAGGCCAGCAATGGTATTGGTGAAAAGTCTCACGTGGTGTCTCGAGGCAGTTTGATTTGCAGAAAAAGGGTGTTTAGGAAATTCTAGCATTTCCAATTCAAAAACCTCATCCAAGTCATGGAACAATTTGTAAGGTATATTAAATAGGTAGGTTTTATTAAGTAGCCCATGAGGAGAACACTACACACTATTCAGGCATGAAAAGAAGTTTATTTACCGAACTGCTCCCCCCACCATACATGGTAGAGAAGAATGGCTGAAAAGGAAAGGGGGGATAGCAGTTTGTATTTCTGTAGAAATTCATTCCTCTCTGCTAGGTTTTCCTTCCTTTGTGAGTAGAGTCTGGAATTATTTCTTTATGATTGTTTTGATGTCTTGGATGTTTGTTGTAATTTTTCCTGTGGTATCTCTGATATTATTGATTTGGGTCTCCTCTCTTATTTTGTTAGTTACTCTTGCCAGTGGTCCCTCAGGTTTAGTGACTTTTTAAAACAGCTTTTAAAAATTAATTTTATTTATAATTTTCATAGTCTCTGTCTCTTTAATTTCAGCTCTTATTTTGGTTCACTATCTAGCAACTTTTGTTTCAATTTTTTTTTTCTCTAGCAGTTTTAGTTGCATCAAAAGATCATTTACTTGTTCCATGTTTTCTTGATGTGTGCACTGAGAGCAATGAATCTGCCCCTCAGGACTGCTTTTGCTGTATCCCATTGGTTTCTTTGTGATGTATCTTCATTTTCACTGAATTGTAGGAACTTTTTAATTTCTTCTTTAATTTCTTCTGTGATCCATGTATTGTTCAACAGAGTGCTGTTTAATTTCCATGTTTTTTTTTCTACTTCATGCATTGTTATTGAGAACTAGTTAGATTCCACTATGCTCAGATAGAATCCAGAGTATTGTTGAACCTCTTGTATTTGCTTAAATTCCATGTATGAACTAAGAAATTATCTATTTTAGAAAACGTTATGGGGGTTGCAAGAGGAAGACCCTATTGGTGTGATACCTTTATTCCTAGCTACTCAGGAGGCTCAGATCTGTGTATTCAGGTTCAAAGCCAGCCCAGGGAGTCTTTCTGGGGTTGCTCAGCACCACACCCTGCCTCAAGTCTAGGGTTGTTCACCACCTTTGCCACCATGGGCTGCTTATGCAAACCAGTGTGGAGAGGCGACACAACCACTACGGGTCCATAGTTGTTTGCTTCCGCTGTTGATGCCACTGCTGCTGCCACAGCTACTGCCACTGCCCCACCTGCTGCCACTGCCCCAGGATCAGCTGGACCCCTTATGCAAGCCAGGCACCCCACCACAAGTCAGATGTTAACCACTGCTGCTGTCTCAGGTTAGGCTGGGCCACTTATGCAGGCCAGTATGGAGAGGCACAAACCACCACGGGTCGGGACGTGTTCACTGCAGCTGTCCGCACCTCAGCCACCGCTGCTGCCCCAGGCTGGTCTGGGCAAGTGCCAAGAGGCATTGTGCCCCAATTCTGGATGGTTTGCCACCACTGCCAGCTGCTGCTGCTGTTCCAGGTTAGGCTAGGCTATTTACACCAGCAGGACAGAGGTGCCACCCTGAGAGACTAGGGTCATTTGCCACTGTTGACAGCTGCTACTGCTGCTGACTGGGCTGGGCTACTTATATCAGCCAGGCAAAAGTGCTGTTCCAGGGAGGGTGAGGGGAGTCTTTGTTCCAGCTCTGCCTTCTGAGATTTCTGTTTGTATATTCTGGGTTGGCCCAGGTCTTGGGAGTCTCCTTGGAGACTTGGGATGCTTGTGGGTGTGTGGGCTTCAGAGGGTCCAGACCCTGGGCACTTAAGCAGCTTGGCACAAAACCCCTTCACCTAAGCTGCACAACGTGGAACCCCATCACCAACAAAGGGTGGGGGGAAGGTCTTCCCACTTTACTGTCTCTGTAGGTTTTTCCCTTTTCTTTTTGCACTTCCTTTATCTCTCTGAGTAATTGCCTTTTTTTGTGGGTCACTTGGAGAAACAGAGCATTGAAATCCAAACTCTGTATTTGGTGGAGAGAGCTGTGGTGTTTCCCTGCTGTTCCATCACCTTCTTGGTCCCACCCCTTCAGGTAGAGTTTTTCTTATCCGGCCATTGGGCCTTGGTTACCAAAGGATAGTTACATAAAAGAATATGTTGTACAGCCTGCAGATTGTAGTTAGACATTTCTGTTAATAAAGCCTTCCTAATTTTAGGAACCCAAGGGGGTGTTCTACACTAAAGTATTTCAAGGGATTGAAACTTTTAACATAAGGCCTACATCTTGCTCAAAGGAGAGTGAAGTGGAGGAGGCTTATCTAGCCATGGCCAGTCTCTGTATTTAATTTAGTTAAAGTTTCCTTTAAGGTCATGCTCATTCTTTCTAGTGCTTGAACTCTGAGGCTTATAAATGGACTGCAACTTCCGATTTATTCCTAGGGCATTAGTTAATAATTGAGAAGTTGGGCCATGAATCAGGGCAATCTTTGGACCCCACAGCTAAGGGTAAGCCAAATCAAGGTATTATTACATGCCTCAGCTCAGCCTGAAAAAATGTCCACTATTACTAACAGATACCAATAGCCATACTTTCGAGGCTTTACCCCTGTGGAGTCCACTTTCCCAAATTCACCATCTGAGGTTCCTCACATATGAATTCTTTCCTTGTGTTCCAGAATTTCATCATTTACCTGTTGGAAATTAACTACACACATTACAAAGTATTGTCAGGCTGAGGCCCCACCGGTTTCCAGAACAGTTTTAGGCAGTGTCCTTGGGCAATTTACCAGGTTGCAAATATCTACATGTAAACTGACAGAAAGCTTGAGCCTGTACGCATTTTTCACAAGCTCAGTGTCAACAATTGCACACTTATTACCACTGTTTTTGCTTCTTCCTTTAATATTGATGACTAGTCGCTCTAGAGAAACAACTTCTTTTAGACTGGTCTCCCAAGTTACCTGATCAGCTCAAATGTTTCCCTGTATCTTAGGGTTTTTAGTTTCTTTAACTCCTGTAAAGTACTCGGAACCTTGGAGATTTCTTCCATTTTATTCTTCTCCTTTTATCTCAAACTTGTTTTCATGATCCCACTCTCTTCTCAATGTGCTCCTTAACCTGCAAATGATTTGGCAGGGTCACAGGAGATTTCCCTTGACTGGCCAACTGCTGCTCCTTCTCACAACACCTTTGCTTGCTCTTCAGCTCCTCCCTTAAGTTCACAAAGGTGCTATTGAGAGGTATTTTTTCCCACCTCCACCTGTTCCACAGGGACACTATGCTTCTGCATTACATTTATGGTGAAGATCTCAGCAGTCTTTTGGGGCTTTTACTATAGTTGTTTCTCTTTCTAGTTTTCCACTTCTATGTATTTTTGTGACAGCTCTTTCAACGGTTTGTTTAGCTCTTCTGTTTTTATTCCTAATGCTCTTTCCCTATCCATGGCATTCTCTATCAAAGCAAGTGATCCTTTAACTCTTTCTGAAGAGAAACAATCTCTTTCTTGAGCCTGATATTTTCCTGTTGTCTTTTCTTGGCCTCATCTTCTATGACACAGCACTTTCCCGTCTTCTCTGCTAACTACTCTTTCCTTCTTTCTCTGTTGCTTTGAATTTCTGGTGACACTTTTCAAAGCTTATAATTGACATGTTCTTCAACCTAATATATTCTTATATCAGGTCCACCTCCTTTTTCTTTTTTTTTTTTCCTTTTTGTTTTGGGTCCGGTCGTGGGGCCTGAACTCTGGCTGGATACTGTCCCTCAGCTCTTCAGGTGAAGGGTAGCGCTCTACCACTTGAGCCACAGGGCCACTTCTACCTTTTTTCTTTTTGCTTATGTGGTGCTGAGGAATCGAACCCAGGGACTCATGCATGCAAGGCAAGCACTCTACCACTGAGCACCTTCCCAGGACCCCCGCTCCTTTTTCATAGCCATAATTTCTTAATGGAATTCAGAGGTCCTTTGCATGATTCTCCAGAGCTACGAACACATTTTCCATGTGGTTAATGTGATTACTTAACCTGTCATTTAAATTTTCCAGGTGGTTAATGTGCTTACTTAAGCTTTCATTTTTCTATCATTCTCCTGCTTGGACATTCCTTTTCCTAATGTCCATTTTGCTTGCATTAATCTCACTGATCTAGTCCTAGAGGGTCCTACTGCCATTTTCTAATGAATTGTACTGTCTTTGCCAAAGGTTTCTTGATCCCTATTCTGGTGCTCCTACCAAAACTCAAACTCCCTTCTTAGACTCGTTGTTTTTTTTCAGGGTGTCTCTGTTATCCAACATCAACTGGGCAACCAATTTATCTCAAAACCTTCTAACTTTTCAAGCTTTCTTCTAATATCTGTGGCTGACTGCGTAACAAAGGCCATATTTAGGGCTCTTTGATTCTCCAGGACTTAAAGATCTATATCCTATAGGTCCTACAGCCTTCTGGGAGAAGTTCAGATAAAGCATTAGGGTATTCACTGGGGAACAGTACCATCTCACTCACCTTAGATTGAAGACGTGGCTTTCTAGGCACTGCGGCATCCCTGCTAGCTGAACCTGGAAATAAATGGTAAGCACCTCCATACTTCGACTGCTGTTAGTCTCAGCTTGGGTAAGTCTGAGGAAAGACTTGTTCCAAATAGTCTGGTTCAATTGTGGGGCTACTGTCTGGTCCAAGGACCACTGTCAATCACCGACAGTATTCACTCCTTTTTCTACCAGGTGAAAAGCACCTGTAAAATTTGCTGACAGTCATCCCAGATGTGCTTGTGTGTGAAAATTACTGTCTCTAATGAGGTAATGTGTCCCTGTTTTGTTTTTTTTTTCTGAAAAGGATGGATTTTTCTGTTTCCAGTTATACAGGTCACTACTTGTAAAGGGAACATATATTAGAAAGGGGTCCTGCCCACCATCTCCATGTTCCTCTTTCAAGGGTAATAAGGGTAACATACCACACTGTACCACGTCAGTCTGGTACAAGTAACCACTTTGGTATGGGAGGACTTATTAGAGTTGCTGATGCAAAGAATAGGAAAGAGAGTACATCAGTTCATCTTCCTCTGAGGGATTCTGTAAACCTGGGGGAGAATATTTTTTGGATATGACAACCTAAGGCCTTGTTCTCCCATCCTGAGAAAAGGAGTAAACAGGTGCATACAGGACACAGATAGAACTATCAGCATACATACAAAGACCAAGAGCCACAGACACTTAACCCACATGTCCCATACCTCTCAATATTGACCTCTACAGGAGGTCCCAGATGAGAGAGAGAACGTCCCAGATTGCCTCTTGAGGTGGCCACAGATGACCTCTGGAGGATGTCACATATGTCCTCCCTAGGAGGCCCTAGATGACCTCTCATGGAGGTTCCAAATGGATTCCCAAGGAAGTGTCAGATGATCTCCAAAGGAGTTTCCAGATGTCTTTTCAATGAGGCTGAGATTACCTCTCAAGTAGCTCCAAGATGGCCACTCAAGGAGGCCACATATGAACTCCAGAGGACGTTACAGATAACCCTCTTGAGAAAGCAACAGATGACCTCCAGAGAAGGTCCTATATAGCTTCTCAGGGATGTCCCAGATGATGTCCAAAGACGGTCATAGATTTCTCATCATGGTAGCCTGAGATGACCTCCCAAAGAAGCTCCAGATGACCTTAGGAGGTGGTCCTAGATTGCCTCTTAAGAAAGCCCCAACATCACAGTCCCTTTGTGTATCCATATCCTTGTTGTTATGTAATGACAATTGAGATCAGACATGCCATTATAACATCAAAAAGTGTTTGTGACATCCTCAACAGTGTGACATCACATTTTCATTATGAGAGCATCAGCTCATTTTGACATCACCAAACTCAATGACAGAATCGCATTTTGACAATTCTCGTTGTGACATCTTAGACACATTGTGAATGCCTATTCTGTGATTTCATTGTATTTCAAATGTGGCATGAGAGTTGATACCAGAAACGCAATTTTGTGCCTACAAACCACTTTGACATCATAATCACTTTGTGACATCATAGTTCCATTGTGATATCACTAACACAATGTGACATCACAAAGCTCTCCTGTCCTCATAACTTTTGTGACATGCTGACATTGTGATATCTTAGACCTTTCTGCCCTCATAATTTGTTTTCAACCTCAAATTTCATGTATGACTTGAGATAACAGAAATCAACTGTGACATCATGACCACTGTGACATCACACTGACAGATGTCATGATCATCGTGTCACATTGTGACATCACAAAATGTTTTGATGTCACCATTAATTGGTGATGCAATACGGTAAGGGGTCTATGATGTCACAATTGGTTAGTGATATCCAAATGGCATAATAGATCTCATTTGTCATGAAATTACAGAGAATATGAGTTTACAACAGACTGTGGTATCTCCAAAGTCATGTGTTTTCCCAAATGTTATGAAGTCCTAGGAGGATTGTGATGTCACAGTGTGACACAATGTTTATGATATCTGTCAGTGTGATGTCACAATGGTCATGATGTCACAGTGGATTTCTGATATCATATATCATAACTGCAATATTATAAGGTTGAAAACAGATTACGAGCTCATAAAGGGCCTAAGACAGCACAATTGCTGCACATCAAAGACTTATGAGGACAGGGCAGGTTTGTGATATCACAGTGTGTTAGTGATATCACCATAGCACTGTGATGTCACAAAGTGATTGTGATGCCATATATTTATGAGATCACAATATATTTCTGACATCAACCCACATGCCACATTTGAAATAGAATGAAATAAGAGAATAGGCATTTACAATGTGTCTATGACATCACAATGACAATAAATGTCATAATGTTATGAGGTCATTGTAAATTGGTGATGTTGCAAGGAGGTAATTGTGTAATAATGAATATGTGTTGTCCCACTGGTGATGGGATCACAAAGGGTTTGTGATGTTACGATGGCATATATGAATTCAATTGTCATGTATTCACAATGAGGATATGGGTACACAAAGGGACTATGATGTCACATATGAAATGTGTGTTTTCAAAGGTACTTAGGGGTCATTATAGCTTTATGATACACAGATGTGATGAGGCCACAATGGGATTTTGATGTCATAATGATTTTGTAATATCTCAAACATAAGTCCATTTTCATTTGTTACTATTTCACAATGTGCATACAAATTCACAGAATGAGCTGGAAGTACTAATGGACATGAATTATTAAAAATGTTAGGAGGTCATTTTAGGTTTGTGAATGAACAATGGGACAGTGATATCTCCATGACAATGTCAACTCATTACATCATGTCAAAATATTGTTTTGGTGTCACAATTAGTTGATGATTCCACATTGGTGTTGAGGTCACAAAATATTGGTGATGTGTTGTGCATGTCACAATGACATGATGATTCTCAATTGTCCTAACTTACAATGAGTATATGAGTTCCCAAAGGGACTGTGGTTTTTCCAAAAGTATGTGTTGTCACACATATATTGAAATCCTAAAAGGTTTGTGATGTCAGAATTTGACACAATGGATATGACATCTGGCAGTATGATGCCACCATGGTCATGATGTCACTGGGAATTTGTGATATCAAATGTCATATGTTAAATCTAATGAGGTCAACAACAGATTATGAGGACAATAAGGCCTAAGGTATCAGAATTGCAGCATGTCACAAATGAGAGGATAGGTTAGTAATATCACAATGGCAACATAATATACAAAGGAATTGTGATGTCACAATGAATATGAGTTCCTGATTTGTTTATGATATTAACCTACATGCTACATTTGAAATAGAATGAAATCACAGAAAAGGCATTCATAATGTGTCTATGATGTCACCATGACAATGTAAAGTTATAAATCTATCATATCTTTTTAGTTTTGTGATTTCATAGTGAGTAGATGGTATAAAATTATAATGTGATGTCACAATTATGATGATCTCACAAACTGTTTTGGATGTCAAAATGTCATGTCTGATTCTCAATTGTCAATATTTCACAGTGGGGATTTGGGTACACAAAGGGACTCTGATATCATAAAGCTATGTATTTTTCAAATGTTATAAGAGGTTATAATAGATTTGAAATGTCACAATGTGATCTTGGTATCAAAAACAACAATGTGAAGTCACAATGGGTTTGTGATTTCACAGTGGTGATGAGGTCACAATGGGTTTGTTATGTCACGAGTTTGCAATATCACAATTATTTGTCCAATTTCAATTGCTACTAGTGTCCATGAGGACACTGTAATAACCAGCAGTGCCCTATAATCCACGAGAACAGATAGTCATCATGGCCTCCTAGTCTGGACCAATTGAAAGGGGAGGTTGCATGACACTGGAGGGGGCAGGACATTCTGCTGAAGGAGATAGGATGTCAAGCCCCACATGGTGAGCTGCCAAGAATTGATTTGAGCATGGACATTTGGTAAGTGATAATTGAAAACTGGAAGGCAAGAAATTATTGCAGTTGGGGAAGGGTACAGCCTATATATAAGCTGCATTTTCAGAGCAAGAGAAGGGGAGAGAAAAAGGTTACAGGCCTGGATGGAAAGAAGTGATGGGACTGTTGGAGGGCAAAGACCAGGGAGGAGAGGAAATTGAGAGAGAGCAGGAGGTGAAGGACTGCAACTGGCCACCTGGACAAGGCAGGGCAGGCCTGTCAAGAGCAGAGAAGCCTGAAGAGAAGAATTGAATGGTGGAAGGAAAAAATGAAAAGACCTGAAAGTTAGGACAGATCTGTAGAGAAGGAGAATGAAGCGAAAGGAAAAAGCCTTGTCCTTTGAAGTGTGGAGCTTTGGAGATCATTATTTTGGTGGTTGGTTGTTTGCAGACCAGTTGACAAATGGCTGAACTGCTCTTTAGAGGTCTGAGGGTTCATGGTTGAGACTGAATTTACCTCTCCACATCCAGCCCGGCCAGGGTAGTCACTTGTTACAAAATTTATGAGGACAAGTCAGGTTTGTGATGTTACATTGCATTAATGATATCACAATGTTAATATGAAGTCACAAAGGGAATGTAATGTCAAAATGATGGTGTGGTCACAATGGGTTTCTGAAATCAACCTATATGCCACATTTTTGATAGAATGAAATCACAGAATAGGCAATCGCATTGTCTCTAGGACCTCCCAATGAAAATGTGATGTCATAATGCCATGATGTCATTGTCATTTTGGGATGTAACAATGGGCTGATGGTATTATAACAACAATGTGATCTCACTCTGGAGATGATGTCACAACGCGTTTGTAATGGTACACTGGCATGTCTGATGTCAGTTATCTTTGTTCATAATGACAACATGGTTACCCAAAGGGATCATGATATCACAACACCATGTGCTTTTTCAAAGGTGCTAAGCGGTCACAACAGTTTTGGGATGTCACACGGTGATCATGATATCACTGTAGCAATATGATGTCACAATGGGTTTGTGATGTCAAGTGGTGATAAGGTCACTCTTGGATAGTGATGTTGCAATGAATGTGTAATATCACCATCACATGTCCAATTTCATTCTACTAGATTACAATGAAGATACGAGTTCACATAAGGAGCTAGAAGTCAGAAAGGCCATGAGTTTTGTAAAATATTATGAGGACATATTAGGCTGGTGAAAATGCAATGAGACAGAGATATCCCACTGGCAATGTGATGCTACATTACATGAGATAGTATGGTTTTGAAGTTACAAATGGTGATGCCATACAGGTGATGAGGTCACATAGGTTTTTGATTTCACAATGGGATGGTGATGTCACAATCTCCTGCCAGATCTCTAATTGACAATGAATATATAAGTTCACAAGTGTTAATGATGTATCCAAAGGCATATGTTGGCACAAGTGTAATGAGTCTTAACATGTTTGTGTTGTCCTCATGTGACTCAGTGGTCAAGAAATCTGGCAGTGTGATATCACAGTGGTCATGATATCACAATGGATTTTTGATATCACATGTCATGCCTGAAGTATTATGAGTTAAACAATTTATGAACTCAGCGAGGCCAAAGAGATCACACTGGCAGCATGTCAAAAAATGTATGAGGATAAGACTGTTTTGTGATGTCACAGTGGGTTAGTGATATCATAATGGCAATGTGGTGTCATCAAGGTATTGTGATATTATAATGCTTATGTGGTCACAATGTATTTCTGATATCAACCCACAAGCAATATTTGCAATAGAATGAGATCACAGAATAGCAGTCCAATGTATCTGTGACATCACAATTACATGTGATTTGATATCATTGTTGTTTTATGATGTCATAATGTGCTGATGTTATCATAATGACAATGTGATATTACACTGGTGATGATGTTACAAAGATTTTG
>NW_024871851.1:0-58433 GCF_019054845.1 Dipodomys spectabilis | reverse complement strand
ACACAAGTTTATAATGCTAGAATCTGAGAGGCTGGGATTATGGATGTGCTTCACTTGAACCTTGAGGTCTGACTCCAATTCTGGTGTACATCAGCATTCATTTTCCAAACCATATTCTCATAAATAGCAAATAGGTAAATTACTTTGATTATCCCTCACTCTTTTTCCAGTGTGTGTCTCAAACTGAAGCGTGGGCGCTGTCCTTGAGCCCTTCAGCTCAAGGCAAACACTCTACCACTTGACCCACAGTGCCACATGGGGTATTTTGATGGTTCATTGGAGGTAAGAGTCTAACAGGCTTTCCTTCCCTAGGCTGTCTTCAAACTGTGATCTTAAGATCTCAGCCTCCTGAGAAAGTAGGTTTCCAGAGCCACTGGAATCTGGCATATTGTTTTTGCCAGACCTGGGGCTTCAAATTAGGACCTGGGTACTGTTTTTGAGCTTCTTTTTCTCAATGCTAGCACTCTACCACTTGAGCCACACCACAGCTTCTGGCTTTTTCTGAATATGTGGCACTGAGGATTCAAACCCTGGCATTCAAGCATGCTGAGCAAGCTCTCTACCACTAAGCTACATTCCCAGCCCTTACGATTTTATCCCTCAACTTGCCTATCCACAAGAAAAGGCTTCTGAGTATAAATCATCTAAACAAATCCCTATAGGAAGCTGTCCAAGATAAATAAGACAAAGCTCATACTAGGGACATACTCTAACCATGTGATGACTTGACAAATGCCTCCATTTAATTATGTATCATGTTTCAACACTTAGTAAAGTATTAATGAAAATGAGTCAATGTACTGAATTATTGTGTATAATTTTATAATATATGTACACAACATAATAAATATTATGTGTATAATAATACTAAATAAATAAACAATTAAATGAATAAAAAAATTAAATACAAAATCAATAATAATCATACTATGAAATAAACATACATATGTACCTATATATCTTATATTACACATGTATACAAATATTTTTTTCAATTGCAGGGCCTTAACTCAGGCCCTGGGAACAGTAGCTTGAAAATCTTTCCTCAAGGACAAGGAGATTAGCCTTCACCCAAGATGCAAAAGAGTTACTTAGACAGTGAGCTCAAATCCCAGCAATGGCAGAAATACTGGCCCCAGTTCCAAGACAGTGACTTAATATTTGTAACAAACAGTTACGTTTATTCAGTTCCAAACTGAACACTGAAAAAAATCAGTGTAGAATTTTGTACAGCTATTCAGACATCCATCCCTTACCCCCAAAGTGCTTCTTGAGCACTACATAATTTTTGTACGTTTTTCATTTAAAAATGTTGTACTGAGGGGTCACAGTTACATGAGCAAAGTAATGAGTACATTTCCTATTGAGCATTGTTGCCTCCTCGTTTGTTTTTCCCCTACCATCCCTTCCCTCCCATCTTCACAACTAACTTCCCTGCTGAGGTCAGTGACTTAATTATTTTTGGCTTGGCATGGGGTTTGAACTCAAGTAATGGCAACTCTGAGCCTTCCATCACATTTCTATGGATTCATCAAGACTCTGAGTTCAAATCCTAGGCTAGGAAAGAAAACTGGAAGAAATTCCAAACCAAGGAGCTTTATTATAATTTTGTTAGTTAGTTGGTTAATTAATGAATTAATTAGTTAATTAATTTTGCCAACCACGGGGCTTGAACTCAGGTCATGACAACTCTGACTCAGCTTCACTCGCCCTAGGATGGGGTGCAGCCTCAGGACTCAAAGCTGATCCTGGGACCCTCGGCCCAGAGGGTTTGCAGGAAGAAAAAAAAAGCACAACAGCACAAAAAGTGGGGAGCTGTAGAGGGCTCAGGGTTTTACAAGTTTTTCCTTGCATGGTGACCATCCTGGGTCTGAATGACATGGTTTCAAAGTGGAACTGGCCTGCCATTGCTGATGGCTGGCAGGCTATCAGGGAAGCCATAAGCCAACATGTCAACATAGGCTCTGGGTTCAAATCCTAATCCTTACACACTAATGGAAGGAGATCACAAGAGATTCATTCCTATGCATAAGAATACAGATTGAAAGAGTAGTTCATGCATTTGTCTAGTCTAAAATTGGATGCAATAATCCTAGGATGTTGATTGACCTTAATTAATAGTTTATTAAGCATGAAAAGAATAATATTTTTTCAATGGAGATATAATAAATACCTAAAAGTTGGTAGGAACGTAGTAGATGTCATTCAGTCATAGATAGACAGCTCTGGAACTCTTCAACAATATATATTTATTTGTATACCACCTTCTGCCTATCCATGTATTGCTGTTTTGGCCAAACTTGGGGCTTGATCTCAGTGCATGGGAACCACCTGATAGCTTGATAGGTTAGAGGCTTCTGTGCTCACACTCATCCAATCATGAATTGGGCCTGCTAGGCCCTGAGTTCAGATCCCAGCACTGCCAAAAATTTAATCGTTGAGTAAGAAGCTGAGTGTGATATATGTTTTCCTTTTCTGGGAGAGTCCAGGGTGTCAGGCATGATGGAGAACACATCTACAAATCTAGATGGTATGTGATATGATGTAAACAATGTAATAAATGGTATAGGTGTCATGAAAGTCAATGAAATAAATAGTAAATAAATGAATAAAAAAGAAATAAAATGAATGACCACACTAAACGTGATATGGACTGAACATCTGGATGGAAGTATAAATCCTACCACACCAAACACGGTATCTACTGACCATCTGTATGGAAGTATAAATCCTATCTTTAAAATGTATATACAGAGTATGTTTTCCATGCCTGAGGCTTGAATTCAGCCCACCCCCATGAGAAAGCAATGGCGAGAAATCCTGAGACACAGGAAAAGTCATGGAATGCCATTGATATAATCGAATAAGTAGTTAATGCATGATGTGACTAGGAAATGATAGGCAAGACTCATGGGGTATCACTTATTTGTAAAGCAGTGTTGATTAAGCATGACAATAATCATCACAGTCATGAAATGAAGGCATCTGGAAAGATCCAAAAATCAGTAGACACATGGTAGATTGGATTCCATCACAGGTTATCATCTCTCCTACTCTATACAATTGTGTACTTATTTGCATACTACCTTCAACTTATGAATGGATGACTGCTGTGTGCCCTCCCCCCACACCCTCACCTGGGGGTCCATCTCAGGTCCTGGGAACGGCCTTACTCCTTAGTGGCTCACAGACAGGTGTGCTCACATGGACCCATTCGTCAATTGGGTCTGCTGGTCCCCGAGTTGAGATCCCAGCAGTGCCAAAAGATTCATCCTGATGTCAGAAGCCAATTGTTGCACCTGTGTTCCTTTCCTGTGCAAGTCCTGGGTCTCAGCTAGGATGGAGAATGCATGGGCCACCCTGTGGCCACGGAAATAGGTTGTTATCATGTGAGCCCAGTTATACCTGTCATCATATACTGAAGAAAATACACAATACATCCATGAATAGCATACAAAATAGAATAACTACACTAAATGCACAATGCGGTCCACACATAGATTTGAGTATACATCCCATGTTTAAATGATGCATTCAGGACAATTGTGGCCACCCCTGGTGCTCGATCTCTGTTCCTGGGAACCGACCAGCTCCTTAGTGGCTCACAGTCTGGTGTGATCACGTGGACCCATTGGGCAATTGGGCCTCCCAGGCCCAACGTTCAAATCCCAGTATTGCCAAAATTCACCCTGATGTGAGAAGCCAGTCATTGCACCAGTTTTCCTGTGCTGTGCAAGTCCTGGGTCTCAGCTAGAATGGAGAATGTATACAGAACTCTATACTCATGGGAATAGTTTGTCATCCAGGTCACCACAGTTATATCTGTTATCCTATACTCAAGAAAATACACAATACATCAATGAATAAGACACAAAATAAAAGAATGACTACAACGAATGCAAGATACTGCCCATCCATGTATGGAAATATAGATCCTCTGTTTAAATGATGAATTTATGACTATATTGGCCCCAACCAGGGCTTCATCTCAGGTCCTAGTAATGGTCTACCTCCTTAGTGCCTCACAGGCTGGTGTGTTCACCATGACCCATTCACCAATTGAGCCTGCTAGGCCTTGAGTTCAAATCCCAACACTGCCAAAAGATTTACCTTGATTTGAGAAGCCAATCGATCCACCTGTTTTCCTGTCCAATGAAAGTACTGGGTCTCAATGAGGATGGAGAATTCTATATAGACAACTCTATAACCATTCGAATGGGTTGTTATCCATGTCAGCATAGTTATATCTATCACCATACTCAATAAAATACACAATACATCCATGAATAAGACACAAAATAAAAAGAATAACTACACTGAATGCAAGATGCATACCACACTTGTAGGTAAAGAGAGATCCTATGTTTTAAAAAGGCGGGCTTGTTATTTTGTCCAGCACTGGGGCTTCAAATCAGGCCCTGGACCAGGCCTGACATTGTAGTATTCAAGGATGGTGAGATTTCCCTTCCCCCAAAGTGCAACAGAGCTACCCAGACCTCAGTTCAAATCCCAACACTGACAAAAGATTCATTCTGTTGTCAGAAGCCAGTCGTTGAACATGTTTTCCTCTCCTGTGAAAGTCCTGAGCTTCCACTAGGATGTAGAATGCATAGGCAACCCTATACCTATGGGAACAGGTTGTCATCCATGTCCGCATAGTTATACCTGTTACCATACTCAGTAAAATTCGACACAAATTAAGAAGTGCACCGAATACAAGATGCTGTCCACACATGTATGTAAATATAGACCCTATGTTTAAATTATGAATTCATGACCATCTGGACCTCCCTGGGACTTGACGTCAGGTCCTGGGAATGGCCTATCTGCTTCGTTGCTCACAAGCTGGTGTCCTTACTTTGACCCTTTCCCCAATTGGGCCTGATAGGCTCTGAGTTCAAATCCCAACACTGCCAAAAGATGAATCCTGATGTGAGAAGCCCATCGATTCACCTATTTTCCTGTCCTGTGAGAGTCCTGAGTCTCAGCTTGGATGGAGAATGCATAGGAAACCCTATAGCCAGGGCAATAGGTTATCTTCCATGTAAGCACTGTTATATTTGTTACCTTACTCAGTAAAATACACAATACTTACATAAGACAGAAAATAAGGAGAAAAAGTACTCCAAAGGCAAGATGCTGTCCAAACATATATGTAAATATTGATCCTATGTTTTAATTATTAATTTATGACTATCGTGACCCACACTGGGGATCAATGTCAGATCCTGGGAATGGCCTAACTCCTTTGTTGCTCACAGGCTGGTGTGTTCACTTTGAACTATTCACCAATTGTTCCTGCTAGGCCCTGAGTTCAGATCCCAGCACTACCAACAATTGGATCATGCAGTAAGAAACCAAGTGTGAAACTTTTTTCCTTTTCTCTGAGAGTCCTGGGTGTTAGGCATGATGGAGAACATGTCTACAAATTTAGATTCCATGTGATAGGATGTCATCAATATAATAAAGGGAATGGGTGTCATCATAGTAAAATCAATGGTAAATAAATGAATAAAACAAAAAGTACAAGGAACAACCACACCAAACGTGTATGGACTGAACATCCATAGGTAAGTACAAATCCTGCATTTTCAATGTATATAAATAGTATGTTTTCCAAGGCTGGGGCTTGAATTTTGGCTTAGAGTACAGGCCTGACTTTCTTATCTTCAAGTTCGGTGAGCTTGCCCTTCTAACACAGTGCTGCAGATTTACCCAGAACTTGAGTTCAAATCCAAAGCCTGGCAGAATAAACGGGGTGAATTGCAAGCCAGGGAGCTAATTTCTTTTAATTATTTTTTGCTCAGTAGGGGGTTTGAACTCAGGTTGTGGTAACTCTGCCTCAGCTTCGACACCCTATGCTGGGGTGCAGCCACTGGACATACAGTAGATCCTGAGATCCTAGACCCCCAAGCCTTGTGTGGCAAAAATGTACAGAAAAAATGCAGCGAGATGACCTTTTTATGTTTTCTTCCTTTGCATGGTGACCCTCCTGGGTCTGAATGACACTGTTGCAAAGGGTACTTCACCTTGCATTGCTGAAGGTTGTCAGACTATTGAGGAAGTCATAGGTCCACGTGGCAATGTAGGCCTTGATTTCAAATCCTAGTCCTGACACCAATCAATTTCAGGAGATACTAAGAGACTCGTTCCCATCCATGGGAATAACAAGGTAATATTATCAATGTCACAGTTGAATGAGTTGATGGTGAATGATGCTCCTATAAAATTAGACAGCATCATTTCAGAAGACTGATTTTATTTAATATTTATGAAGCATTAAAATAATACTATTACTTGCAGAATGTAATAATTTCAGGATATTGATTGATTTACTTAATAGTTTGTTAAGAATGAAAACAATAACATTAATTATATGGAGGCATTATAAATACCCAAGAATTGGTAGGAATGTAGTCTATATAACCGAATAATGTATAGACATCTCTGGCACTCTATAAAGATATATATTTATTAGTGTACTACCATCTGCATGTCAATCTGTTCTTATTTTGTCAACCACTGGGGCTCGATCTCAGGTACTCAGAACTGCCTGTCAGCTCAATTTGCCACAGGATGCCAGGCTGACAATCACCCATTCATGAATTGGGCCTTGTAGGCTGTGAGTTCAGATGCCAGCACTCCCAAAAAATGAATCATGTAGTAAGAAGTTGATGCTGACACGTTTTCCTTTTCTGTGAAAGTACTGGGTGTCAGGAAGGACGTGCAATACATATGCAAACCTATATCCTATGTAATCAATGTAATCACTGTTCTATGAGTCATAATAGTCAATAAAATGAGAAGTCAATACATGAATAAAACAAAAAATAAAATAACTACACTGAATGCAATATAGAATCAACATATGTATATAAATATAAATCATATATTTAAAATGTACACAAATAGGATGTTTTCTAGTGGTGGGCATCGATTTCAGGCCTAAGGGACAGACTTTGAATTTCTTGAATTCAAGGAGGCAAGCTTCCCCTTTCTACACAGTGCAACAGCAGGGATACCTAGGCCATCAGTTCAAATTCCAGTCCTGGCAGAAAAAAAAAAAAATAGCATCTCCATGCTATGTGATGCCCAATTCGTAGGTATTTCATTTGGCCTCCATTTAATGAATGTGATTGTTTAAATGCTTCATAAAGTATTAATTAATATCGACCAGAGTCCTATAATGTAATTGTGTATAGTTTTATCCTCAAATCATTCAAGTACTGCCTATTTAATCATGATATACATCACATTCCTTTGGTAGTCATATTAATAGGAATGAGTTTCATAGGATCTCCTGCCATTTGTTGGTGGTAGGACCAGGATTCAAACTGTGGGCTCCAGCTCCTACCACTTCAACCTGAGGATAGGGAACTCACAGGTCTGTCCAAGAACATCAGCAAAACCAATGATTAGCCAGGCATCAGTGGCTCTCAGCAGTCCTCCTTAAAACTTACAAGGTTGTGAATGGAGGATCATGGTCAAAGTCACCCTAGACAGGAAAGCCCTTGAGACTCCTGTCGAACTAGTGCCACCAAAGCCAGAAGTAAAGCCATGTGGCTCCAGTGGTAGAGAGCTAGTTTTGATCAAAAGCAACTCACAGATTGTGCCCAGATCCTGAGTTCAACATCTGGGAACAAACAGACATAGACAACAATCTGTGCAGCCATCCGGGTAAAGCAGGTCACCCTCTTGTCCCCAACTGGCATGGACAGAGTTACCTGGGAAATGGGCTGCGTCATTTAGATTCCGCCCATTCTGCCTGCATCACAGGATTCCAGCCACACCCCCATTGTTTCATGGTTCTTTCTGACCAATAGGATACAAGAATGGTGGCCACGCCCACATTCCATGCCGACCAGTAGCACCATGAATCCTTCTGTTTGTTGACACCACTACCAGCAGTTGAGGAAGGTAGAGGTGGCTGAGTGGTGAGCAAGATACTAGAGGCCTAGGAGGAAAGGCCTTCCTCAGGCCCATCATGTGCCTGCCTGAGCCATGGCCCCCTCCCCCCCTTCCCCATGGAGCAGCATTTCTAACCTGGTGCTGTGGGCTCAGACCCATGGTTTCCTCAGGCAATGGTGCAATGGTGTGCCACGAGCCAGCTTGCGGCCCTGACCTGGTCCTGGATCCCCTGTCCTCTGCTCAGGGCCTGAGTGTGTGTCATGCCTCTGCCATTGCTGCTTGCCCCACCTGTAGCAGCTGCCAACAGCTTCTGCCAGCAACACATGTGAGTGGCTGCCACACATCCCTGCACCCTGCACCCCATATACCCTCCTCTCTGACCCGGACCGCGCCTCTCCTGTGCTCCACAGTCTGGCCCAGGCCCTGCCACAAATGTGCCCCAGGGGTGGGGGTGGGTGTTGAGCCAAGGATCTCACCCCCATCTCCAGCGGCTAGTGTCCCAGGAAATGGGGAGATGTATGGTTGGGTGAGGAGTGGGCGCCACAGATCCCCTGGCCTGGAGTAGTGGGAGCCACACTGCCGCACATCTGCACCCTTCCTCTCCCTAGTGAAAACCCGGTGGCTTTAGTCAGAGGTGGGGAGGAGCATGTCTACACCTGCCTTCTGGGGTCTTTTTCTTTTTTTCTGGGGATGGGAGGTGTTGAATGCAGAAGATAGACACCATTGCTGTGTGAGCCCTTGTGTTCTGTGTTCGGTCAACCTTTCACCTGAAGACAGAGAGACAGACACATAGAGAGAGACATAGACAGAGAGACAGAGAGAGAGAGATAATCTTTTTCCTTGTACAGCCTGACTGTGCTCAGGTGAGTGATCAGTTGGCAAATTGCAGGTGCTGCATGGATGAGTCTTCTGTCGCCGGTTTGGATGTGTGTGTGTGTGTGTGTGTGTGTGTGTGTGTGTGTGTGTGTGTGTGTGTGTGCGTGTGTGTGTGTATGTGTGTAGAATTGGGTTGTAACAAGGAGGCAGAATGCTTTGGTAACTTCTACCTGCTATCTTTGAGGCATGTATGGGCTTCACAGCTGAGGTCTGGGGGCCTGGAAAGGTGAGAGGCTTGGAGGGGACACAGCACTGTTAAATTACAAGAACAAGGGATCTGTGTGCAATGGAGCTGGGTACTCCCTTGAGCCTGATTGGTGGCAGTGGGAGATTTGGAGGACCTGGGAGTGTGGCCTGCAGGGGATGGCTTCCCAGGGGGACAGAGAGCATGACCAACACTTAGTAAGGATACGAGTTCTGCTAGTATGGAGCGCAACAGCATAGGTCAGACTCTGGGTTTTCTCATCATGACATCTGATGGGCGAGACAAACCCTATCTTAAATCTTGAGCTGTGATCTTCAGATCTCAGCCTCCTGAGTACCTAGGATTATAGGCATGAGCCTCTGGCACTGGGACTCTGGTTCTTTTTGGTATATTAGGGTTAGACCTAAAGACCTTAGGCTTGCCAGTCAGGTCTTCTACCATGCGAGTCAAGCATTTCTGTCTTGGGCATTTCTGAGATGGAGAATTAATATATGCTCAGGCTGGGCTGGATCATGGTCCTCCTATCTGTGACAGGCATGAGCCACCAGGCCTGTCTTCTGTAGTTGGGATGGTAGACATGTAGCACCATGCTCAGTCATTAGTTTAGATGGATTGTCCCAAACTCAGTCCACGGCAGCCGATTCTTGACCAGAGGTGAAGCTCTGGGTTGGGCCTCAACCATTGGACTTCAATCTCCTCATGGTACAGTTGAGGAAACAAGGGATTAATACAGAGGGATTTCTGGAGCAGGGACAGGCACAGAGGGAGGGGCCATCTGATCCTGTTCTTGGCAATTCTGTGACCATATGATAGGAAGATTCCCAGAAAGATCTCAGATGGTGTGTGTTATTAATGGTGAAACAGGTATAGGATTATGAAACAAAACATGGCTCTCTTTCTTTATTACCCTATCCCCATGAGTAACGGGATCCTTCATTTTGTTCACTTTTGAAGCTGGGGAAACTGAGGCACAGAGAAGCCAGGTGACCTACTAATGACTCCTAGCTGACAGGAAGCTCGGCCTGACTTCTCTGCCATGCTCCTTAGGACAATGGGTGCTATTCAGTCCACTTCTTGTGGTGGGAAGTCCACTTCTTTTCAGTCATGGGGCTTGAACTTTGGGCCTGGGGCAGCTCCCCGAGCTCCTCAGCTCAAAGCACGCTACCACTTGCGTCACAGCACCACTTCCAGTTTTCTGGTGGTTTTTGGAGATAAGAGTTTCACAGGTGTTCCTGCCGGGCTGGCTATAAACCACGATCTTCATATCTCAGCCTCCATTGTACTTAGGATTATAGGCCTGAGCCACCGGCACCTGGCTTAAGTATAATTCTGACCTTCTTTCTTTCTCTTTCTCTCTCAGGAACTGATTCAATGGGTGCTGGAGGAGGTGGCCCAGCATCCCCATATGGTTGGAACCAAGGTGGCCCTCTCATTCTGGAGGTAGACTGTGGGTCAGGCTCTGTCTTGCTCACTCTGTTGTACCAGCTCCATGAGGTAATTCCCTCTGTGCCCTGGCTACACTGTGACAGTAATCCATTGTCCAACTAGCCTTACTGGACTCAGTACCGTGTTCAATGCTCTTTTCTAGCAAAAATTTCTGGTTAAAATTATGATACATAGTTACAGAATGAAAATGTAATGCCATCTTAAGAAAGTCATTTAGGGTTCTGGGAATGTGGCTTCATGTTATGGTGATTGCCTAGCATGCATGAAACCCTGGGTTCAATTCCTCAGTACCACATAAATTGAAAAGGAAACACTGGAAGTGGTCCTGTGCCTCAAATGGTAGATGGTTAGCCTTGAGGAAAAAAAAAAGCTGAGGAATAATTCCCAAGCGCTGAGTTTTAGCTCCAGGACTGCCAAAACAACAACAGCAACAACAACAACAGTCTAAGTGAGATTTGGAAACTCTTTTGGCAAGCCATCGCACCAAAAGGGCAGAGGCTAATTAATAGTTGTGACAGAAGAGAAGGAATAACTCCAGATGGAAAGAAAAAATGATAGTAACTAAGGTATAGCAGAAACCGTTCTAGGAAACCATTTTTGGATATTGAAGAACTAGTTATCAACTAGGCTTATTCCTCATTGCCTTTAGCATTCAAAATCTCCTAGGCTAGTTCTTAATCTCTGTGTGATAAATGTATCTCCTTCTATGCTGTTCTTTCATACCTGATCTCCTTTGCTTTCTAAAAATCTGTCTTTCTATATTTCTCTGTGAACATTTTCTGATACTAAATACACCTACAAAAATGAAAGAGGATGCTAATGTAAGAGTCCCATAGCTCATGGGTCATTAATGTAACAAAATGGGAAAGGAGGACATATTTATTGCTAACTCAATCATTCTTACAAGCTTCAATGTCACATCATTTGGTTCAGATTTCCATTCTTTGTCTACATAGTGACATTAAGTGCACATAAATGCAAATATGAGCCAGGTGTTGGTGGCTCATGCCTGTAATCCTAGCTACTCAGGAGGTTGAGACCAGAGGATTGTGGTTCAAAGCCAGCCTGGTCAGGAAAGTCCATGAAATACTTACCTTCAATTAACTCCAGAAACTTGGAAGTGGTGCTGTAGCTAAATGGTAGAGTGCTCAATTTGTGCTGAAGAGCTGAGAGACAATGCCCAGGATCAATATTCAATAATCACAACCAACAAAAAATTACAAATATGGCTTTAAGTTTCCCTCAAAGGAATGATGAAGTCAATAGTAATCTTCCCAAATGATTTAGTAGTGCACCTACTTTTGCTGACTTATTTGTTATGGCTTCTTTGCTAAACATATTCTCTTCATTAAAAATTGTCAAATAGTAACTTTATAATAAACTTCATCTAATATTTCTTGGTTCAAAAGAGAAGTACATACAATTGATGTCACTTAGCTTTCTTACTGTCTTAGTTCAAAGCCAACCCAGGCAAGAGAGTCTGTCAACCCTTATCTGTAATTAAACACCAAAAAAGCCAGAAGTGGAGGTTTGGCTCAAGCAGCGGAGTACTAGCTTTGGGCCAGGTGGGAAAGAAAGACAACTGTTCAGGGACAGGGTCCAGTCTCTAAGTTCAAGCCCAGCACCAGCACAAACTAAATAAACAAGGAAACAAAACAAACCCTGGGCATTTCTTTGGGACTCTCCTTAAAATAGTGGTGGTCCGAAAATAGGCTGCTTTTGCTGATCATACTCACTGGATCCTGCTTTTTTGGAATCCTTATTGCTATGGAAAACTCCGGACTTGACTAAAGGAATTGATAACTGATTCCTGCAACAAGAGAATCATCTCAGGAGTGAAACATCCATCCATAAGACACTTTAAAACCTCCATATCTTTGCTTCTTTGCAGTAGAACATTTTTAAAATAAAGTGATTTCCTTTTGTTCTATACTGGCCCTCAAATGACATATTGTTTCCTTTTGTAATACTATCAACCAGAAGTTCACAGACAAGTTTTATATGAGTAAAGGACACACTCACAAAAGTCAGGGACAGAGTTTCCTTCCAGTCTAGGATCCTTTTCTTATACAGTAAAAAGGAAAGCAATAGTTAACTTGAACTTTGTCATTTCTCTATGTTCAATTCCTCTCCTAGGATCAGTTTCCACATCCAGTAACAGTTACTTCCACTTACTTCCAGTAACAATCTATGGTGCTGCTCCAGAAAAAAATGAATGTTTTCTGGTTTCATTGAAATAGCACAAGGATACTTTTGGCCATGAGGTAACAGGTGTTTCAGAGACAACTTAGTAAAGAGAAATGAAATTTAAATTGCTTATAAATACATTATCCATGAGAACATTTTGTTCCGTCTTCCTATGTGCTCTGTAAATTAAGGTGAATTTTAAATGGGAAGAAGGTTCTCAGATCATTTTTGTGAGTCTATGTGCTGTACATTAATTTCCCAAGTGTACATGAGTTAAGAGTAAGAGAAACAATAGCAATTATAGGAGAAAAAGAAGTTCTGTGTTTATGTATAAGTGTTCAATAAAATATAGAAGACTCAACAAATAAGAAAACATTGAAAAAATAAAGCCAAATCCAATATGTAGATTTATGGGAGTGATATAGAGAAAGCAGTACTCCTAAGTGGAACATGAAGCATGAGGCCACTGCCTTTCTAAACCACGCTTGCTAATCACGTAAATGTGCAAAAAGGAGAATGGAAGAATGATTATGTTTCCAATGCAAGTCAGATATAGGAGAGTAGACATAACTGGAAAAAAAGAATCCATTTTGAGAGAACAGGAATTATACTAGCAATGAACCTGGTGGCTAAGATCACATTTCTTTTTCTTTCCTTTTCTTATATTCTTTTTGTTGTTGTTGTTGTTGTTTGTGGCACTTGAAATATAGGACAGGTTGCTGTCCCTCTGAAACGCAGCTCAAGGCTAGGGCTCTTCCACTTGAGCCACAGTGCCACTTCCAATTTTCTAGTAATTATTGGAGAAAAGAGTCTCCAGGACTTTCCTACCCGTGCTGGCTTTAAACCCCAATCCTCAGATTTCACAACAACTTGGTTTATGATCACATTTCTAACAGTGTACACTCAGGATATGAGTTAAAAATCTGGGCTAGAGGTTAGACTTTACACTCACAAAAGTGTTTGAAGTTTAAAAGTTGATACTCCTGGAAAAATAAAACCTAAAAATGTAAAGGAGTCTGGGAAGTTCAATTTGCATCCAGCTTGGACAGTATAGGCTTTGAGACACTACCTATAATTAATCAGCCAAAAGCTAGAATACCAGTCACAAGCAACATTGCTGAATAACAGCTTTAGGTTTTTGCATACATACATACGAACATACACATACACACAGAGGCACTTATAGGTGCACACAAAAAGACACAAATGAAACAACTCTCAGAATATGTAGAAAAGTTAGAAAACAATAGAAAATAAGTCCTGTGCAAGATTAGAATCAAATGATAATTTTAAATATTAGAAAGCCTTCAAGTGAACTTTCCCCCAGAAGTTGAGAATATTACATAGGTAAGGGACCAGAGATAATAAGAGAGTCAAGTAATCATTATTATTATAGGATCCATGGTAGAATGAATCAGGGAACCCTGCAGGTGCATCTGAAAATGTTCATATCCTGTGTCAAATGTTAAAGCATCTTTGAAAATAGTACATAAACAGTCTGAGCATTCAGTCTAGTGGATAAGATCATAGGAGAAGTTCAGAATTGCTAGTCTGTTTCTAGATTAAATAAACAAACTATGGCAGGGCAAAGTGCTACAAGCTTGTAATTCTAGCACTCAAACAGGAGATTAGAGAGTGGAATTACTTAATGATACCTTCCCTGGACCAGGTAGAATAGTTTTGTCTCAGTAAAACAAATCAAACAACAAAAAAGGAATACACAGTTGGAAGTTTGGGCTAATTTTGTCATTATGTTTTGAGAAGTCAAGTTTCCTATTGAATGCAACTCATATATATCCTCAATTGTGTTTTAAATGCTCTCATCATTACAGAACATTCCTAGATGAAAAATAGCTCATGATTCCCATCCAAAAATTTGCAAAAGTAAGTAAGCCTCATTCTGTTGGATTCCAAATTAATGGTGAAGTATTACAAAAGCTTAAACCTGGAGAAATAGCAAAGTTCATCTAATGTAGGACTTTGTAGACCTTGTTAAATTAGAATTTAGATTTAAAATATATTTTTTGGTTTTGTTTGTAATTTCATATTCTATAGTATACTACAAAATTCTTTTTAAGTAGAGGGATTAATTGAAAAATTCACAAGTGATTCTGGCATTCTATTTGTCTAGATATTCTTTCAAGAGAGTTATAATTAGAACATAGTTAATAGATAATTCCCACAGTTCATGTATACTATGTTAATGTGAATAATCTAGACAGAGTTGCCAAAAAATGGATGACATTAATTTATACATTTAGAAAAACCAATTTTTTATGGGTTTGGTTTAATATGGTATGAATAGAGTAATTGTGTGACATCTTCTTTCTTCTACCTATATGTAACACAGGAAGTCATTTCCTTATTTACGTGCCTCTGTATACATGGAGAAAAATGCTAGGTTTGGGGTTTGTTTTCAATTTTGTTTTTGTTTTATTGGTTCATCCTAGAGCTTGAACTCTTGGCCTGGACAGTGTCTCTGAGCCTGTTGATGCTCAAGTCTCGTGCCCTACCACTTCAACCTCAGTGCCACTTGAGTCTTGCTTTTGTGGAGAATTTTTTTGGAGATAAGATTCTAAGAAACCTTCTTGCCTGGGTGGGCTTTGAACCATAATTTTTTTATCTTAGCATCCTGAATATCTATGATAGTTAAAAAAGTATAAATATAAATAATATTTGCAAGTGTTCTGATCTCAAGAATACTAGTGGAGGAAAAATGATGCAGCTCAATGTATTGTGGTGTTCTTTTCAGAACAAGGAGGGCGTCACATTAGCAGAGGTGTAGTATTTTTTCAAAATAGAGATAAGGTATTCATGATGTGAATTAAGGAATTTTAAGGTGCCCCTTAAAAGTTGGAAACTGTTGGGCTAGGATGACTTTATGGCATAAATCTTGGGATTGATGGTCATAGAAATAATAGCTTACTCTGATAAACAATAGCTTACTCTTGAAGAATTAATTATTACACATGCTTCATAGTTTTATCCTCTACCAGAATGTGGCTATTTTTCTGTTGACTTCTCAGTCTGTAACACCCCATTGGAAACTACATCTATTGCAGAATTATGTAACATGCAAACAGGTACTGTTTGGAATCTCTCAGAAATGTTGAGAATTTAAAAATGAGTAGTTATTAGTCATAGGAATTTTGAAGAACACATATATTCTGTCCTCTTAACAACTTACTTACTTTTAAAAGTTATGGGTTTCCATAGCATTAAACAGTTTTCTGTTTTAAAATGAGAAAATACTAAATTTATTCTTTTTTGAAAAATTGGGCAAGTATATTGTGAAAATATTGTCTAGTTGGATAACATTCAAGTTGATGACCCTCTGATAAATAAGGGGTAATTAATTCAAATTAGATGCCAAATAGTATTGATTTTTAAAATATTACTACATAAAGAATATTATTTCCTGTGCCAATACAGTGAAATTATATTTTACGCAGCTTATTTTTCAATTTTATTATCAAAGTGATGTACAGTGGGGTTATAGTAATTGTAAGGTATTAAATCATAACTTTTCAAATTTGTTAACCTTCTCTCATTTTCTCACAGTTTTCCTTGACCCCTTCATCCCTCACATTTCCAATATATTGTCTTGTGAGTATTGCTATTGCATTGGTTTGCCTTTTGTCCTTTGTCTCACCATTATGCTTTTCCTCTTCCCTTCGCTAATTAAGGTAAATGTATATACAATACAAAATGATATACTGGAAGGATAAACCATAGGGGGAAAACCCAAAGAAAACAGAAATCACATAGTTCATCAAAAACAACAACCACAAATGAAAAAATCTGGTTATATATCTTGGAATTAATTTTGCTTAGCATCAGCTAATATGGTTATATATATGCATAACAAAGCCACTGGAATATAATAGCTGCATGGATACTATATCATGAAAATAGCATGTTAACTTTTTGATTTTAATGGTGGAATTAGGATTGGTGAATTCGCGGTTCTGATAAAGGATTTTCAAGAGTTTTAAAGTTATGACAGGTAAATTTTAATTGTTCAAAATTTTAACAACTTAGCCTATTACAAAAATTTAAATTGCCTGGAAGAATAGTTTTCATGCAAAGAAATCCAAGGAGACTTAGTAGAGAGGGAGCAATGTGGATGAAGATGGCTCTTTTTCACACTAAACAAACAAACCTGTAAATCCTGTAGGGTCCCTTGGAATTTTCCTTACCCAGGAAATATATTTTCACTGTTTGAAACAAGGTTGTATTGGAATTTAAATTCAAAGTACTTAAAAAAATAAGGCATCAAAATTTGTGAATTTATCTTTAATTACTAAAGAGTAATTCTCTGAAAAAGATAATTTGAGTCAAAATATTTAGGGAGAAAGTGCTCTTCATAATGAAAGAAGGTGTTGGGATTACACATTTTTGTTTGTAACACATTCCACAATGTCTTTGGATGTGAAGCAGTGAAACACAGAAAAAAATCTGATTGGATACTTCAAACCAATAATTTCACATTTCTATGTGGCTCACAAAAGTAATATCCTTATTAATATGAGATAGTGAAGACTTCTGTTATTACATATGCCAAAAAGTTCAGAAAAGAATTGAGCAAATGGAAAAGTTAATAAAAAAAAGTTTTCTTAGAAGACTTAGCTAAGCATATTGTATTCAGCAGTGAAGGGAGGTCAAAACTTTTTGATATAAATTGTGTTAGTATTTTTACTCCCTAAAGTGAGTTTACAGAGCCTATTTGGCTCACTACAATGCAGAACTGATTGAATGAAGACATGAAAATAAATTCCACGTCCAAATGAGGCAACTTAAAGAGTTTTAAAAGAGACATAATGAAGATTTAACAGTGGTGGAGCCCATATAGTCCTTCAGCTTCACTAGACATGAAGCCAAGAAGCTGTGATTAATTGGAACTCCGGCAAGAGCTAAGAGGAGGACATAGAAGTAGGACATAGAAGCATTGTCCTTTTGTAACGGACACTGTCTTCCAAGGTATGGGTTATTTAACTCTATTCTCCTCCATACATCTTGGTGAACAAATGCAAGACCAAGAGAAAATAATCTATTGAAATAATTTTGCCTAGAATAACTTCACTGTTCCTGATATGGTATCTAAGCAGAACCTTAAAGAGAAGATAAAAGTGCAGTATTTTTTGTCTCCTATCAGCATCTTGTTAGGAAAATATATTTTTGAGCTTAGACAATTCTGATTGAACCAACAAGTGATGGAGTACTTATTTTTGTGGGCACTTTAGACACAAGAAGTCTTTTAAGGTAAAAGAAAAAAAAATAGCCAAATATTTGTGATCACAGCTTCTAGGGCTGTATTCTGGAGACAAAGTTTTACATTAGATTTCTCCTCATTAACATAAATGTTGTTTCATGGCAACCAAATGCAAGAGGGATATTTAATGGACTCATTAAATATCAATGGCCAATTAAACAGCATGAAAGAAGAAAATGGCAAATAATATTTAATGAATTACTTTGCCAGAAGAAAGAAGGAAAAATATAATTCAAAATCAATTGACTTAAAACTATGAAGAAAGAGTAGTGAAGAGATATTAGAGAAAATATAGAGTATTGTTTTTTCTCCAGTGGAGTAATGGGTTCATGATCTTGTTTCTTCCACTCTAACCTCACAAGCTACCAAGTGTGTCTCAGGACTGGATTATACAGTTCAGACAGAAAACTCGTAGAAGACAGATACTATTTGCAGCAGATGTAGGTGATTTATAACCTTAGACAATCTATTTAATTCTGTTCAAAATTCTCCCCTATCCCAAACTTCCCTCTTTGAACAGTTTTGTTTGCTTTTCCCAAGACTGCCCTTCATTAATTGCTTAAAATTTTGAGAGGTCATATTCATACTCTCTGGAGATTGCTGTTTGGTTGTGATTTTTCTGTTTTTTGTCTCTTGTGTTTTTTAACTGAATTTTAAAAGGTTGTGCAATTGTTTTACAATTAAATATATCCATCTAATTGTCCAATGCTCCTAGATCGGAGTCACTCCTTCCATCATTCTCAACCAACCCTTTGTCCAAGATTTATTTCCAATTTACCACTTCCTTTATCATATTTGTACATTGAATATTCTAGCTGTACTTGCCCCTTGTTCATTTTTCATTCATTCTATGTCTTTACTATAATAACTCTCTGGTTTCAACTTCCTGATAGTCATTGTGTTAAACTGTCTATTAATACTTTGAATGGTTTATATGCATTCCATGGACTTTCAATCCTGCATATTCTTGAACTGATGTCAGCTTATATTTCCATAATTGATTCATCTGCAGCAACAATTTGCTGGAGACTGGAGAGGTGAATCACCTAAACAAGATTTTATTCTCATCCATTTGGAAGATTAATCTTTAGTCAAAAAGAAAGTTAAAAAAATGGTTTAGAATGTATTCCTAACTACGAATTTTTATAAATGGCTTTGTACAATGGTGTGATTGTTTTATTTTACATGGAATAATATTTTCTATTGCCTATAAGTTTTGGAAAAATAAGAAAATTAAAATTTTATTTATTGGAATTCTATTTATTGGAATTCTATTTATTGGAATAAATAAATATCAATTTATTTGTCAAATTATCAACTAATTCTAGTAAGTTTTACTGTGTGAAATATAAAATCAGCACATATAAGTATAAAATATATAATTATATGTAATATAATTAAAAGGCACAGGTTTGCATTGTTCTGTTGTAGTTACTGTATCAAAGGCTACTCTGTTTTAAAGTATTATTCCATTATCTCTACCTTAGTGTTTGATAGAGTTAGACCTAAAGCTTTACCATTTGTAGATTTACAGCATGGAGGCAAGAGGAAACACTGTGATTAAAACAGTATAAATTTAATGCCTAATAACGAAGAGAAACATATGGACTTCTCCTGCAACTATGAAAATATTTGGTGATAAAAAGGCAGTAGTGTAAGTTCCTGCCTGGTTGGATGGTAGACAGGCCAGGACATTAAGTAATCATGCATATGAACAATTTTTTCACCTTCTTGGCTTTAGCTACTTTTGAAATGGAAGGTATAATAAACAATTATATTTTGATAAAATACCTTCTAGTCTGAACAGTTCTGTTTGAACTGTTCATCTCTCTATGATCCCTTGTAACCAAGATTAGTTTTGTTCTAGTAAGACAATCTATGCTGTCAGGGTAAGATATTCTGGTTGGTCTGTTCCCACATGGAAGAAGGGTAAAGGCTCAGGTAGACATTTGTGCCAGTAACACCTCATTTGGGAAAATATCAGCTGAAGAAGTTTAGAAGTAGCTCTTAAGCAACGCTTACTTTGAATCCATTAGGTCCACATAGCTAACACAGTTGGATAAATAAGTACTTGAAAAAGCCATCACCTTTGGACCTATCTATAAATAATTGAGAGTACGATCAAATTCCAAATAAAAAGACTTAAGATAGTCATTGACAAAAAAAATTTGCAAATGTGAGCAATTGATTGATCAATATAATTTTTTTCTACTATTCACAGAATTTTAGGGAAATAAGATCGATAGCATTGTTAGGAACAATACAGTTTCCTTGTTACAAGTAGGCACCCATAGATATAGGCTTGTATAAAGATTGCATCATTAACTACTTAAATTTAGAGGATAATACATGCTTCAGCAGCATGAATACTCAAATTACAATGCAGAGATTAACATGGCACTTGCACAAGGATAACATGAAAATTTGAGAAGTATTCATATGTTTCATTCTTCAGATGCAAGAAATGAAAAACAGTTATTAAAACAAAATTACAACTGTAACAATACACGTAATTCATATAATTAAATTTAGTTTGACATCAGTGTATTAAATATTCACCTCAGAAAGGCGTTTACATAGCATAAACTTTACAAAACTTTTCAAATTAGACGACATTGTCATTTTATCCCAAAGAAAAATAATATTAAGACCTAGAAAAAAAGGAATCAAACTGTTTCTATATGGAATGCAATCAGAAAGGACACATTAATAAACCTAAATATTATAAAATAATGTAGAATTCAAAGTATATCTAGGAGAAAATAAAATAAATTATGAACATTATGCAAACATAGAATATAGAATATTTTAAAATATACTTTTTCAGACAAGCACCAGAAATATTTTAGTTTCTGTACTACTCATTTCAACAGGTAAGTTAAAATTGTTTCTGATTAAAAAATCACAAACTCTGAAGAAATCATTATACATGTATACAAAAACTATTGAATACATTTTGACATCCAATGCAGGCAATTCACTTGGAAGAATTCTTCGGAATCCATGAATTTTTACAGTAAAATATTGGTGTTGCCAGGCACATGTGGCTTATGCCTATAATGCTAGCAACACAAGAGGCTGAGATCTGAGGATCATGGTTCCAAGGCAGCCTGGGAAGGAAAGTCTATGGTACTCTTATCTCCAATAAACCACTAGAAAACTGGAAGTGGAGCTGAGGCTCAAGTAGTAGAGCGCTCACCTTGAGCTGAAGAGCACAGAGATAGCTCCCAGGCCCACAGTTCAAGCCCCATGACAGACCAAAATAAAATATATTGCTCTTATTTGGATTGTGAAAATATTTTGTAGGGACACAAAAGATCGACTTGCATTTTTGAAATTTAAGAAACTTAACCCGACCATTAGGACATAGGTGAACAATTTGTACAGCCTTCCACAACTTCATAGAGGTAGTGATACATACTTATCCTTTTGGCAATATCAAATGCAATTTTTTTCTATGTTGTTCTCCAGGCCTGGTTTTATATAATGGTTCAACAGAAGGAGATCAAGCGTATCTTTGCTAGCTCAATTCTCAGCAGCAAGATGTAAGGGGGACAAGAGGCCTTTAGTTGGGCATTGGTATCTGCATCATGATGAAATAAAGAAGTCACTCTGGTATTATTCCACGTATATGCACTGTGCAGGGGTGTCCATTCATCTACAGTTATTGCATGTGCCGCTTGAGACACCAACTCACTGACAATGTCTAATTGTCCACTGTACGCTTCTCGATGAAGAGGGGTATACTCATCGTCATCCCTACTATTCACATGAGTGGCCTTTTGGGAAAGAAGTCTCCGCACTGTAGTAAGCCGAATATTTTTGGCAGCCCAATTAAGAAATTTGCTTGGATCCTTCTCCATTTTTTTTTCTTGCAATTGATATTATTCCTTATTTTTTCATCTTGTTCTTCATATTCCTAAGAATTGCCTAACCAGAAACTTTGAGTGCCAGTGGGAATGAGGTGTCCATGTATGTTCCTAATAGTTCACATTGGTTGAACTGGTCAGAAATATCCAGTGAATTTTCCGCAACTGTTTATTCACCATGATTTATTTTCTCTTTTTCCAATTTTACTATTCGAAATTATTCTAACTGGAGAGTAGGGAATTGATGGAGAGCAGAGGAAAGATGTTCCTCCGTATTCAAATGTACACACTGAAAATGAGGACCAGTGATGTCTTCATGTGCAGCTTATTCTAGGAATGAGAAATTAGGAAATAACGCCTTCTATATAAATGATTTGGGAAATGGCAGAGCAAAAACTGAAATGATGCAACCAAAAATATGAAAGCAAAATAAATTAGGATAATTATGGAGCAATCATATATCTATGAGAACCAAGAAAGGGAGAGAGAGACAGATGATGTGCAATGACCTAGCTAGCCACAAAATCCATGCCTCTGATCAATTTATAGAGCAAACAAAATTTTATTTTTTAAAAAAGATGGGAATAGAATTTATGTATTTACTTGAAATTAGTAAATACATTTATAGTAGCCTACATAAAGAGACATAACTTTGACCAAATTACAGACAATAAACTAATTCCTTGATAATTCTAGCAACAGATCTGACTGAAATCAGGTGAATCACACTTTTCCTGTATAATGAAGAAATAGTAAGGTAGTAAAGCAGCTAGAGAAGGCAGGGAGATTGTATCTGTGACAAAACTTTGTGGAAATTGGTATTGAGGATTTCTTACTGGTGATCCACTTGCACTGAAAGCATGATTCTGAACTATTGATTTCTGATTCTGAATTATTGATTTGATCATTATATTCTCCAAGAAGAAAAATGAGAATTGATAGTTAAGGACTACTAATACATTTTGACCTTCTCACTAAGCATTTTCAATTATTGAAATTACATGAAGACAATAGACAGGCCTACTTTTTAGATGAAAGCAAGTGTCTTTAAAAAAAAAAACAAGGAATATATGTAGTCATGCAAAGGACTTCTATTTTACCAATGCCTCATACATTTTTCTAATGTTGGGTAACAATAAATAATGGATCTATTAGAAAGCTCTTAAGGCTCATATGTTCAATAGTGAGTTCTCTTACACTATAATATGATATTTTTTGTGTATGGTCTTAAGAATAATTTACATTACTAACTTGAATTTCTGACAGGACAGTATCATCACTGTACATCTTGCTTCTATACTCTCAGTTTTAAATTACTATTTAAGTATGTGCATTAGATAACTATAGAGGAAAAAGTAGAAGCCACACTGATGTCTTATGTCTTTAGTAGTAGTTAATCAGAAAGATGAAATCTGAGGATTGTGGTTTGAAAGCAGACCAAGAAAAAAAAAAAGTCCATTAGATTCTGATTTGAAAGTAACCAGAAAAAGCTAGAAATGGAGCTATGGTACAAGCAGTAAAATGCTAGCCTTGAGAAAACTGAAACAAAAAATAAATTCTGGGACAAAGCCAGGCCTTGAGTTCAAGCCCTAGTATTAGCGCCAAACGAATTAATAAGGTAATCAATTAATTAAAAATAAATTAAGTGGTCACATTTGGAGAGGCAGGTAAAATGTAACATGGGTGGTGATGGTTCATGTATTATTTTGTAATAAGGCATATTATCATTTGTCCTAATCACTAATATTTTATTTGAACTTTTTTGTACAATAAACCCTGAATTTAGCATGCATGCATATGTGTGTGTACATGTGCGAACATGTGTATACATGTATATGTGTGCGTGTGCTGTTGCAATGTTGCTTGCCAATCTGGACAGGGTGAGGCTGAAAAGAGCTAACTGTGTTGCAATGTTTTATTTATCAGTGTTCTGTCATGTCATTTCAGTGCAACCACCCTTCTGTACATATTATTTGTCTACTAAAAAAGTCATCATAATCAAAGCATTTACAGCATTAAGTTAGATAAAGAGACCGCTTTCAGCTCTTATTGTATGTGAGGTAAGAAGATACAGACATAATTAGGTAGTAAGTTATTGCTGTAAGATGATTGTCAGTACAAAATTCATATTTGACCTCTTAAATTGGTTATACTTTTAAGATACACTCATGGAGTGATTTGGACCGACGTGACCAAACAGGTGTTACTCTCTGGTTATTCCTGTGAAACACAAGTTGGATAAACTCTTTCCGGATTTCTGTAGAAAATCACTTTCTTTGCAAGACCATATCTATTCGCACTAAGAGTTAATCAAACCCATATTACGTTTGAATATCCCATCTTATTGGCAAAATAAGTATTGTCGATATGCTTGTTAGATATTCCTTCCAAAAACGAACAAACAAAAAGGATGTGTCATGTCCAGATTGTGTATGCATTTGAAGGTGTTTTGTACATGCACATGGATCTTTACCAATGGCTCTTTTGTGGGAGTAACTATGGCAACTTTAACAAATAAGGCTTTTTGAATATCTTTTCCAATATACATAACATCCCAGAGGAAGTCTTGCAATTTCTGAAAGTCCTTTGAATATTTTAGTATTATTTCAGTTCATTGACTATAGAGCTAAAATTTCTGAAATAAATATTGTTAAGATCTGAAAATGTAAGTGGGCATATAGGCTTTTTCATGCATCATTTTATGAAAACCCAGTTTTTATGAAAGTAAATGGAATAGAATAAAAGAATGTAAGTGAATTGGGTAAGCTAATTATTAGTATAACTTTGTTTTCTATTAACAGTCCATTGAATGTACATGATGCAGTTAAATTATTTCCTTTGTGTCTCTGTACTTCAGTTAGTTTTAGAATCTTTATAGTTATGAGTGAATGTTTAGAATAAATAAAGGTCTTTTTAAATGATGAGAATTAACCTTGTGTTATGTGTCCTACTCCCAAGAAAATGAGCTATTTTTAAGTGTTAAGAGTTTATCATTTTCATTATCATTATCATAGGGAATCATTATCATAATCATAGGGAATTAAAAAATGCAGTAGTATTGATGTCTTTTTAAACCAATTGTATTCACAAGTTGGAGAGTCTTTAATTCATACTTAGGTCTTGGTGCCTATGATTTTTAACCTCTCATTCCTAACATTAATATGTCAGACTGCATTTTTGTGTATACGAAAGGTAAAATATTTATCTGGGGTGAAAAGTGATTTTTATATCAGTCTTTCTTTAATAACATTATAAAGTAGTACATTTCTCTCAAAATGTTGGGTATAAAAAGCAATCAAAATACTTCTAATGGTAAACAATTTAGGTGAGCTACAATATGGAAACAATTGCTCCAAAAGACCTGCAGTCTGTTTCCATCAGGAATTGGGCAGGTCATTCTTTCAGTAAGACTGTGTTAACCAGAGATGGGGTCCCCAGGCAGTGCAGTGTTGAGTGAAGGGATAAAATATGAGTTCTAGTATTTTGAGCTAGAAATCAAGAATGTTATAGTTTAGCAGTTCCTTTCACCAGGGAGGTATAAATTGATTATGAACTTGGAGTTTTCATATTACAGTTACTTATTTTCTTTTTTTTTGTTGTTGGTCATGGGGCTTGACATCTGGGCTTGGGTGTTGTCCCTGGTCTCTACCACTTGGACCACAGTGCCACGTCCAGTTTAATAGTGGTTTATTAGAGATAAGAGTCTCACAGTCTGTCCTGCCCTAGCTGACTCTGAACCACAATCCGCAGATCTCAGCCTCCTGAGTAGCTAGAATTACAAGCGTGATCCACCGGTGTCCGGCTTAGTTACCTATTTTCTAACAAAGATGAAATATTTCTAACAAAGTGAAATATTATTAGAGTGTGCACAATAATTTTGGGAAATTTTCCTAGAATTAGTAGACTGAGTGCTGGTATTTAGTTATAAAATAGAATGAGGTTATTTGATATGGTGGGAATGGACCACAACCTAACACTTACCGTGTGTACAATGTTGTACTAGTAATTCCAACTCTGAAGACTTACATATAATCATCTTAGAATTAAAAATAGAAGTAGTTCTACTTTATGGGATTATTGTGAGGATTAAATTAGATACCAAAGGTAAAGTACTTGGAAAAACAATCACAGTTTGATATTTTCTACTTGTTATTTTATCATGTGATATATTCAAATATTTGTACTGTGATTTTTATATTGTGTCTATTTAGGATAGGCAAAGTGATGTTTTGATATTCATTGCGTTGTTCACTTTTCTGTTATTATGAGGATAATACCTGCAAAGAAAATTTCTGAGAAGGAAATTATCATATTGACTCATGGGTTAAGATCAGATGTCTCCATTGTTTTTCATTATATTTTTAGTAAATAGTTGTACGAAGGGTTTTCCATTCAATGAATCAGTTTTTAAGTATGATGGATCTTTACATAAATTTCTCACATCCTTCCAAACCTCACCCCACTTTCATTTTTTCCTAGTTTCATACTATTTGCATTGAATATTATGGCTTCACTCTCTACTTCCATAAGTCTCTTTAATCCTTCCCTTTGACTTCCCCTCACATTTTCCAAGTGATAGTTTCCTGGTATTCATTTTGTTGGATTAAAAGTTCAATTTTATAAGAAATTACACCTTTTAAATACTCCTCTGCAAATAGCATGCTTTGATTAATACTGTTGTTTAACTTGCATAAAATTCTGGCTTCCAAATACGCGTCCTTTGTGTGTCTGGCTCTGACGTCGTTTACTTAACATAATTTTAGATCTATCCATTTGTTTGCAAATGCTGTAACAGTCTTTATAATGGATGGGTGCAATGCAATTGTGTATATGCGCAACACTTTCTCCAACCATCCCTCCGCTAAAGGGTGTCTGGGCTGATTCCATAAGTTCTCTATGGTGAATAGTGCAGTAGAGAACATGATTGTGAGATTGATTTTACTGTAACCTTTGGGAAGAATTCACCACTGTTTTTCTGGGAGCAACCCTCTAACCAATTTTCCAGAATAAGCACATCCCTTCCTTCATCTCCATCACAAGGTTTTTCAAGTTCTCAAAAACACACTACCCCCTACAGCTAAAACCACACTGTGCCCATATTCTTGTTTTTGTTGTTGTTGTTTTCTGTCCGGTCGAGGGGCTTGAACTCCAGGCCTGGGCGCTGGCCCTCAGCTTTTCTGCTCAAGGCTAGCCATCTACCATTGGAGCCACAGCGCCACTTCCAGCTTTCTTCTTTTTGCTTATGTGGTGCTGAGGAATCAAATCCAGGGCCTCATGCATGCAAGGCAAGAGCTCTACCACTGAGCCACTTTCCTAGCCCTGATGTGTCCATATTCTTTTAATACATTTTCATAATTTTACACATAATTTAGGGAGAATCTTCTATGTACTTTCCTAATGTGGTAATGAGGGATATGACAATAGAGTAAAAGTAAGAGATATGGAATTTAATTAGCTACTATCATATTTAAAATAATTTTCAGCTCTCATAGCATCACTTACTATTATTTTAATCTTTTATTTGATTACTTCACCTATCCCCTAAATTATAGCATGATTTAACTACAAAGGCAAAAATGTGTGGTTTGACTTTGACACTCATGTGTGAGGATGCAAAATATGGGCAAATAAAGGGATTGGAATTAATAGCCATTATCCATTTTGTTAAATAGTTTTCTCAAACTGATTCTCACAATTCATATTTCATTCAACAAGAAACATGACTATTCCTTATGCTTTGCTCCTCATTAAACTTGTTTCCATGTTATTTTGTAATGAAGGATGATTTCATAAATCTACTGTAGATACAAAAACACATTAAAATATTTCTATATGTATGCATTGATATAAATATACACACATATATTATAAAAGTTATAATGATAAATTTTAACTTCTGAAACTGTACAATTTACTAAATTATTAAAAACATGGACGACTCAGGCCTGGAATCCTGGTTACTAAGGAGGCTGACATCTGACGATCTTGGTTTGAAGCCATCCTGGGCAGGAAAGTCCATGAGCCTCTTGTCTCCAAACAACCAACAGAAAATCAGAATTGGAACTGTGGCTCAAAGTAGTAGAGTGATAGCCTTGAGAGAAAAGACTCAGAGATATCACCCAGGCTCTTAGTTCAAGAACTAAAATCTACCCCCAAAAAGTAATTTACACCTGTGTAAGTACAGTATTTCTTTCACCCAAATGCACATCCATGCTCATTGCAAGGTAACTCTGTTGTATCTGGAGTACCACATAATATTATCACATAAGTAGAAAGCATTGCAACATGGGTAAACTCTATCTCTCTCATGGATTTTTCTCCACTCAATATTCAAATCTTGCAATTATTCAAATTATTTAAAGTCATAGCTTCTTTTCTTCAATACCCATAATAGAATTTCAATTGAGTGTCTTGTGTCTTCTAAATGGATGTTCTTACCACTTTGGCATGCCCCCAGCCCTAAATTATCCTGATTAACTTTCAGATTGAATCTCGCTTCCTACTTGTGTATGATCGTAGGCTCAGTCTACTTCGTGTTATTCTTCCTGGAATTTAGAATAACAGGTTCCTGGCATTGTGTACAGATCTTTCGGTCCAGTCTGAGCTTTAACCACTATCCTCACCACAGTAGGCTCCCATGAAGTCAGGATATTCATAAGCTTATCATAGCTATTTTTTTTGAGTCCGGTCATGGGGCCTGAACTCTGGGCCTTGGCGCTGTCCCTCAGCTCTTCAGCTCAAGGCTACCACTTTACCACTTGAGCTATAGCGCCACTTCCGGCTTTTTTCTTTTTGCTTATGTAGTGCTGAGGAATCGAACCCAGGACCTCATGCATGCAAGGCAAGCGTTCTACCACTGAGCCATCTTCCCAGCCCCTATCATAGCTATTTTTAAAAAACCTTTGAATTTCCTGCAGGTTCTTGAGTACTGAGTTAATTTGGGTTTGCTTGGGTTGTTTTGTTTCTTTTGAATGTATGTGTTGAGTTGTTCCTCATTTTTCCTTTTGTTTCTTTCACTCAAGTTCTTACCAATAGTGCTGAGAAACCAAATCTTTCTCAAGATAGTCAAGGTAAAAAATACTTATTCCAAAACAATTCCAGTAACATTTAAACACCTTCAGGAATTTCGAGAAGATAGCAGAGGAGAACCTGGTGGCTAAACAAGTTCTCGCAGAGAAAGCAGTTCTAATGTTCCAGTGAACAGTCGTAGGCACACCAAGTGTGCATCACAGTACAGAGAGTTTGGCCAGAGAGGGAAAATCCAGGTAAGGAGACAGATGTGAGCATTTTCCGGCAGCCATGGCTGCAGCGGCTGTGGAGGCTGTGGTGGCGTCAATAGCCACCATACCTAAAACCCAGAGAGTTTGGGAAAAATGTGCCAGATGCAGCAGGTGAGCAGATTTTACTCAACACCAACAAGAACTGACAAATAGCAGATATCTTCATCCTGCAGATAGCAGAACATAGGCTACCCAGGAACCAACACTCCCGTGTGAGTACAAAACTGACATTCTCACTGATTCTCAAAGGAAGCAGAGGAGGGAAGGCCACTTCTCCCCCCAACAGTGGAGATATCCATCTTTGATACAGACAAAGGCCTGGCTAAGCAGCTAGCTCCAACTCAGTCCTTTGATGAAAACAAAAGAGTCATTTAACGAGTCACAAGTACCTACCCTGACCTGCCATTCTGAACTCCACAACCAGGCAGAGAAAGCTACACCCACGAAGGAGTGGCTTTCTTCACTGGGTAAAAAGAGCCAGAGGCTGCACCTCTCTACAGCAGCCCTGACAATCAATTGAAACTCAGTAAACATAAACCCTGAGAATGGCTCCAGGCTGGGCTCTGTGAATGTCTCAGAAGCTAGCCCCTCAGGGAAAAGCTACTGTTTTCTGAAAGGCCTCAACTTTTCCCAGAACCCAGCCTTTTCACAGCAACTCCAAACTAGAGGAAACAGCCATCTCCCTCTTTTGTGATACTCAAAGCAGATCTCCCTCCCACTGAACTAGCCTCGGAGGAAGATCACAAACTTCTGGGTAAACCAACAGAATTTTTTCTGCCTGCCCAAACAAACTGACTTTAAAAAACCAATCAAGCCACAGAAAACGAAACACCACAAGCAAACCAGAGACTCCACCAAGAGACTGGTTACTGACACAAGGGAGATACAGGATCTTCCCATCAACACCCCAAAAACAAAATCAAAGAAGTCTTTTTTTATATCTTTTAAAATATTTACTTTTTAATTATAAAAAATTGTTTTTATTAATCTTTTTTCTTCCTCTTATAACTCTTATTTTAGGTGTATATATGTGAATGTGTGCTTTTTAAAAAAAATCTCTACTGACCTTTAGGTCTTTTTTGTTCTTTCTTTCTCATTCATTTTACTTTTTCATCTTTTGTTCTTTTGCATGAATTATTTGTTGTTCTGCTTATCCTCATATATACCTGTCATTGATTATAAGACCTTATCCCCCATTGTGTACATACTTAATTCATAAATGTATTCCTCAATTCAAAACTTCCTAGGATTAAATTCCTTAATAGCAGTATTATCTATTTATACCTATACAATATTTGAAGTATTTTTTAATTTATTTTTTATTGTGAAAATACTGTACAGAGGGGTTAAAATTACACGGGCAAGATAATGAGAACATTTCTTATCAAGCATTGTAGCCTCCTCCTTTGTTTCCCCTTCCCATCCCTTCCCAGCCTCCCACTGCCCCCCATTTAATCCCCCCACCACCAAAGTTGTAAAGTTCGTTTTCGACATGACAACTTGTACTTCTCATTGTTGCAACGGGTCCACCTGTATCTTATTTAAACGACTTGTTTTTCCTCTTCCCCTCCACAAATAATTATTTTTTTAGTTTTTCAGGTCTCCTTTCTATCCCACCCCTCCTCTCATCCTATCCCCATTTATCTCTCAATGTCACTTCTTTAAATTTTCATTACTTTTAAGAGTTTCACTTTTTAAATTTAAATATTTGTCTTTCCATTTTTTTTCTTGTCTATTCTTTTAATTTTTTTTCTCTCTCCTTTCATTCTTTCCAATCCATTTCCCTCTTGAGAGTAGGACTTGGTTAATTTCACTCTCCTTTTACCTATCCACATCCCTCTAACCCTATTTTTCCACACCTTTCTCCCTAAACATAATAATTTCTGGTTTGTCAAATTCTTCTTTGCTATTCTTACCCCATTAATACATAGTTGTTTAATGTTGAATAGACTGTATCTCTTGAAATAGATTGTGTCTGCAGACTTTTGACTATGCAATTACAGGACTTTGGTTGATGCTTGCCTTAAAATGGTGTTCTAGCACAAAACTAGCATTACTTTCATCCAAAATGGGCAGAACAAGCAAGAAAAACACAAGGAAAAATGGCAAGTCCGGGTATCTCAATTCCCACTCAAGATAATCAGGTGATAGAACAGATAATGAATAATCCAGAGGAGAGTTCCCAAAAAGCTCTACAAACATTACTGGTAAACATGGTGAATGAAATGATTGAAACCCTGCAAAGGACTCAGTGTGAGGGTGATAGGGAGAGAGAGGAGGCAAACCAGAGATCAAAACAGGAAGCACATGGGCTTGAGGAAGATACTAAAAGGTTGATACTGGAATTGTGTGAGCAGGTTGAGAACACTCAAAGAGAAATAAAGGAATTGCATGAGCAGGCTGAGATCAGACAAAGAGAACTACACAAGTTGCATGAATGTGAGAAATCTAATCAAAGAGTAATACAAGAATTGCAAGAGTGGGATGAGCATAGACAAAGATCAATAGAGGCATTCATGGAATCCATAAACAGACACCTGAAAGGAGTCAGGGAGACCACAAAGAGAATGCTGAATGGAGCCCAACAGAAGCAATGGGAGTCCAAGGAAAGCATACCCAATCAACCAAGTGATTTGAGAATAAACACTGAACACAAATTAAAGAACTAAAGAATTTCATACAAGATCTAAAACAAAGCTCCAACAAAGATTTTGAAGCCATAAAAACCGACCAATCAGAAGCAAAAGAAATGAAAAAATGTAGTAGAAAGTCTTGACAGTAGGTTAGACCATGCAGAAGATTGAATCTCTGGCATTGAAGACAGCCTAGGTATTATAGAGAAAGAACATACAACTATCCAAGACAAATTCAAGAAATATGATAAATCTATTCAACACTTGGAAGACACCATCAGAAGGTCTTATCTGAGGGAAATGGGTGTAGAGGAGCACATAGAGACAGAAGTTAATGGTCTAGAAAATTTGTTTAGCAGGATCCCAGCAGAAAACTTCCCAACACGCAAAAAGATAGGCATATTCAGATACAAGAAGCTTTTAGAACTCCAAATAGACCAGACAAGAACAGGACATCCCATCATCACATTATAATCCACATGGGATCAATTCAGATCAAGGAAAAGATCCTTAAAGCTGCCAAGGAGAAAAGATCAGTCACCTATAAAAGAAAACCAATTAGAATCACCTCAGATTTCTCAACAGAGACAATTAAAGCAAGAAGAGCCTGGAATGATGTATGCCATGCCCTAAAGACAAACAACTATCAACCAAGAATAGTGTACCCAGATAAACTCTCCTTCATAACTGAAGGTAAAATAAAAATCTTCCATAGCAAAGAAAAACAAACAATATATGTCCATCAAATCAGCTCTACAAAAGATACTTAAAGATGTCCTACACATAGAAAACCAACAAGACCACAATAAAGACCAAGAAACCACACCCAAACAGAATCAAAGAACCATAGGAAGAATGCAGTAGGCGTAGCTCCCAAGAAGGAGGATAAAATGGCAGGAACATCCAAATACCTCTCAGTCTTATCTCTCAATATTAACGGATGTAATTCCCCAATTCTATGAAGCCATCATTACCCTCATACCAAAACCCTCATCAAAGAAAGAGCACTATAGACCCATTTCTTTCATGAACATTGATGCAAAGCCTCTCAACAAAATTTTGGCTAATCGATTTCAACAATTCATCCAAAAAATCATACACCACGAGCAAACAGGATTCATTTCAGCGATACAAAGCTGCTTCAATATACGCAAATCAATTAACATAATTCATCACATCAAAAAGAGCAAGGATAAGAACCACAGGGTTATCTCAATAGATGCAGAAAAAGATTTTGACAAGATCCCAACACCCCTTTATGGTGAAGGTCCTGGAAAAATTAGGAAACCATGGAACATTCCTCAATACAATAAAGGCTGTGTATGACAAGATTACAGAAAGCATTATACTCAATGGTGAAAAACTAAAGCTATTTCCTCTAAACTCAGGAATGAGACAAGGATGCCCACTCTCTCTTCTGCTCTTCAATCTAGCATTAGAATGCCTATCTACACCAATAAGACAAGATGCGAACATAAAGGTGATCCCAATAGGGTAAGAAGAAGTAAAACTCCCTCTCTTTGCAGATGACATGATCTTGTATTTAAAGAATCCACTCCCAAGTTACTCAAGGTGACTCAAAACTTTGGCAAAGTAGCAGTGTATGAAATTAATCCTCAAAAATTAATTGCTTTTCTGTATGCCAACAATGAGAAAATTGTGGCTGAAATTAGGAAAGCAACTCTATTCCTAATAGCCCCACAAAAAATGAAATACCTAGGAATTAACTTAACCAAATGAGTGAAGGACCTCTATGATGAAAACTTTAAATACCTAAAAAAGGAAATCAAAACAGACTTAGAAAGTGGCAAAAAAACCCCATGTTCTTAGATTGGAAAGATCAACACCGTAAAAATGGCAATACTTCCCAATGCTATCTATAAATTGAATGTGATACCTATCAATATTCCAACCTCATTCTTCAAGGAAATAGAAAAGGCAATCCAAAAATATATATGGAACAATAAAAGACCACGTATAGCAAAAACGATCCTTAACAGAAAGAACAGTGCTGGAAGAAAATCAATAACAAATTTCAAACTCTTCTAGAAAGCCATAGTAATCAAAACAGCTTGGTACGTGTGCCAGTGCACAAGAACAGACCTCAGGACCAATGGAATAGAATTGAAAACCCAGAAATGAACCTAAAGAACTACAGCCATCTAATCTTGATAAGGCAGCTAAAAAAAATAGAATTGAAGGAAGACAGCCTCTTCAGTAAATGGTGCTGGAAAAATTGGTTAACTACTTGTAGAAAACTAAAGCTAGATCCTTATATATCACCCTGCGCCAGAATCAACTCCAAATGGATCAAAGTCCTCAGAGTCAAAACAGACACTCTGAAAACTTTACAGGATGGAATAGGAGAAACCCTAGATCTCCTTGGCAAAGGACGAAATTTTCTTAATAGAGACCCGGAAACAACAAATCACAGAAAGGTTGGACAAATGGGATTGCATGAAGTTGCAGAGCTTCTGCATGGCAAAGACATAGCTAGCAAGATCAATAGAAAGCCTACGGATTGGGAGAAGATCTTCACTATCCATACAACGGACAAGGGTCTCATATCTAAAATATACTTGGAACTCCAAAAAATTAAATCCCCCAACAACAAATCCTAAAAGAAACAACTGCCCAATAAATAAGTGGCCTAAAGGGAAACTTCTCTGAAGAAGAAAGAAGGATGGCCAATAGACACATGAAGAAATGCTCAACCTCCCTCGCCATAGAAAAATGCAAATCAAAACAACATTGAGATACCACCTCACCCCAGTTAGAATGGCTAAAATCAAGAACTCTAATAACAACAGATTCAGGAGGAGATGTGGATAGGGGAACCCTACTGCATTGTTGGTGGTAGTGTAAACTTGGTCAACCACTTTGGCAAGTGGTATGGAGGTTCCTCAAAAGACTCTACATAGAGCTCCCCTATGACCGAGCAATCCTACTTTTGGGCATTTACCCAAATGATCACAAAGAAGACCACACTAAAGCTCCCAGCACAACTATGTTTATGGCAACATTATTTACCATAGCTAAGCTTAGAACCAACCCAAATGCCCTTCAGTAGATGAATGGATCAAGAAATTGTGATATATATACACAATGGAACTCTTTGCATCCATCAGAAAGAATGACATTTCCCCATTGTCAGGCAAATGAAAGTCTAGCAAAAAATTATATTAAGTGAAGTAAGCCAGGCCTAAATGCACATAGGCGCCATAGTTTCCCTTATTGGTAGCAAATAGTATATGTCTGAGACAAGCAGAAAAGGTAAGATTCGTTGATGTTATGTGAAATGTACCCCAACATAAGTATTAAAATATTTTTTTCTTTCATGCGATTGTTTGTAATAAATTTATAAGATGAATTTTTGTTGCTTTGTATGTCCCTCCCACACGATATAACTCCTGTTTTCACTGTATTTTATGTTGGTATATTTTGTGGAGGGGAAGGGAAAAAACAAATCGTTTAAGAAGGGATAGATTTGGACCCATTGTAACAATGAGATTTACAAGATGTTATGTCGAAAAACGAACTTTAAAACTTTTGCAAGGGGGGGAATAACAGGGAGGGGCAGAAGGGGTGAGATGGAAAGGGATAGAAAGGGGAAACAAAGGAGGAGGCAACAATGCTTGATAAGAAATGTACTCATTATCTTGCCCATGTAATTGTAACTCCTCTGTATGGTATTTTCACAGTAATAAAAAAAAAACCTTCATACCTATTAATGGTATATGAATTCTATGTGCTTAGAAGGGTCTTTTTATATTCACAGCCGTCTTTGGCATACACAGACAGATCATGGGTTATATGAAGATAATAACTTTCCAGATGCTTGCCAGGAGGAGTAAAACCTATAGTTTTTTTTTCCCCAGAGGCTTCCCTGTTCATGAAAGAAATATGCTACTTGATGCAGGAATTCACAAAATTACATTACTAGGAAGAAGTTAAACAATCATCCAACATTACAGAGTTGAGGGAGATGAATTGATCTCCTGAATAATTTACTTTTGGGTCAAATAAAAGCAGGCTGCCATGAAGAGAGTAGACTTTAGAGAAACATGATGATTTGTATGTAAATATTTGCTTTGCTAATTTTCTTAATTTGTGAACTAATACAGGGAAATAAAGTACAGCAAGGTAAAAAAAATAAAGAACTCTGCATTGAAATACTCATTTGTGTGTGTACACACACGTGCATGTTCATGTGCTCATGCATGCATTCATCATTCCTGCTCTAAGCATCTGTGCTCCAGGATAGTGGTCTACCACTTGAGCCACTGCTGCACTTCTGGTTTTTTGGAGATAATCACATGTTTTTTCATGATTGGACTGGCTTTGAACAGTGGTCTTCACATCTTGGCCTCCTGAGTAGCTAGCTAAGCTAATTCACCCTCTGAGTAGCTAGTTAAAATTCTGTCTGTCCTCTATGCTTCACTGCTTTTTTATCCTTTTCCTTAGGTAATCACAAGCCTGTCATCTATGTGTCTAATTGCTTTAAAAATACTGTTATTGCTTGGCACCAGGGGCTCCAATCTATACTCTTAGCTACTTAGGAGGCTTGAGAACAAAAAGCAGGACAAATTTTAGGGGAGTTCCTTCCCAATCTATACCTGGGTGCATTGGATCATTTCCACCATCCTGCACTATCTAGAGACTAAAATTGGAAGGACTGCAGGATCCAGGAAACTAGACAAGTTGGTGTGCAACTCGGATGCCATTGATGCATCAGATGAATGTCCTTGTGGAAAGGGAACCCCTATCCTAAAATTAACCACTGATATAATGCCAGCCTAGCATTATTGTTTTTGTTAGGCTAGAATTATATCAGTGGTTAATTTTAGGATAGGGGTTCCCTTTCCACAAGAACAAGTTGAAATCCTCACAATTTTCCAAAACCAAAATAAGTACATACATTAACATCCCAAAACTTAGTACAATCTGTTCTTTGCTCTAATATCATCTTTATCTAATTATCATATGATGTGACAGAATAGCTTCTTCATTAAACTTATGATATATTTTAAAAGACCTAAAATATTCTTTCTCATTTATTAAGTGAAAACGAATGGCATATTGCCTCATACTTACATATTTGACTGCCATTAAAAATCCATTCAATGATTATTATAGTAATATATTCTGATTTATTACTTTATTTGTAAAAGATTTTAAACATTTTGCTTTTCTGCTGACGTTTAAGTATTTAAATAGTATCATCAAAATATATTCCTTGGTTACTTGGGGAAGTTTTTTATAAAGTTTTTAACTAATGGCTTCTAAGAATTCTTAATTGCTATATTATCTGTTTTATTTTTAATCTCAATATAATTTTATTTAAAGGTAATGTACAGAGGGGTTACAGGTACATAATTAAGGTAATGAGTACATTTCTTTTGGAAGGAATATTGTTATCCCCTCCATCGATTTTTTTGGACACTCAATTACTGATGCTTTTGCTGTTGGTATTGTTCAAATGTACTTTTGCTTTCTTTGTTCATACTTTTTTATTATAAAATTGATATAAAAAGGGTTTACAGTTACTTAAGTCAACTAAAAGTTACACTTCATTTTATTTTCTATATTTCAAATTTTGGTCTTAATTAATTATTTTCTTGTTTTTTAAGATAATTCTTTTTTCAGAGTTGTAGGATTAGTTCATTTAATTTTGCATGATTTTTACACATGTAAATTATTCACATATATGTTACTTTTAAAATATTTAACTTGTGAATATTTATAATTATTTTCTTAATTATTATATGGTTGGTGAATTTACATAAATTCGTTTTCTTATAGTTCTAAACATATTTTTCCAGGTAACAAATAATTACTGTATTTTCAAGAATCACATACTATATTAAGAAAGGCTTCATTTCTTGGTCACTTTTTTGTAAATATTTGTACTTGAATTTAAAAAAAAGTTTGAGCTGGGCATGGTGATTTGGGTCTTCCATTTTCTACCTATGGTAGGAACTGTGAATAGGGTTTGTAATTCGGGAGAGCCTGAGAAACTATGAGACCTTATCATAAAAATATCCAGAGTGAAATGATTTGAGATATAGCCACCCATAGCGAGATATAGAGCACCTGGTTATCATATTCTAAATCTTGAGACTTAAACACCAGTAACATTAATCTTTTGTCAAAATTAAAGGATACATGTTTCAAAATGTTTATTATTTAAAACTTATTTACAAAGGTTCTCATGTCTTCTATTTCTTAATTTTCCATTTACTTAATCTATAAGAATCCAAGTATATTGTGATTATTTGATTTCTACTAAATGTTTAAATAGTATGAGCAATATTATGATTTCATATATTAAGCTATTTTTAATATTTGTGATAAAAAAATTTCTTCTATTTAATATTATAATATCAATATTCCAAATGTGTGTATGTGGTATGTGTGTGTATGTGTGTGTGTGTGTGTGTGTGTGTGTGTGTGTTATATGGTTTTTGTGTGTGTGTGCTTTGTGTGTACCTTTGTAATGCTTGGGAGATCACACCATTATTTCACATATGCTAGGTCAAGATTTTACCACTGAACTATACTGTGTAGTTATAATGTAAATAATGTTTTAAATTATGACTTTAAAATTTTCATTCCTAGTATGTTTTTTCAAAATTATATATGATTAAATGTGATCCATTTTCTATCCACGTTAGCAATTTGTATTGTTATTTTATTGTTATTTAGAGTATTTCCACTGCTTTTTCACTTCCAAATTCTTGTGTTTGTTATTGATAAAGGTTTTACTTTGCTTCTTTTCTCTCTTCATTCTTTTTGCCTTTAGAGTTTAGCTATTGTTTCCTTTATTTCTTTGGAAATTAATTATCATATTGCTATTACAATTTATTTACATTGTAAGAGGTCTATAAAATGCTTTATTTTCTATTTTATTTTTCCTATCTTCTCTGACTCTCAGTCCACACTATTAGGTGGATTATAAAGAACTTGATTAAGGACCCTTTGATTATTTTCCTCCTTCTCTTCTCTGAAGTCTTTCTGTTTTTGAAACACAATAACAATGACATACAGCTCCTAGGTGGTCGATCATTCTATCCCCTTTCACTCTTCTCTGTAGTCGTTATCATTCAACTTTATTATTCTATAGTGTTATCTAAATCTTAACTCATTCCTAAATTAATTTTAGTTGTTTTAAGCATTCTCTAAAGACATTTTTCACTATATAATATCTGGGGTCTTGTGTTTTCACAAGGTGCAAAATATGAGTGACTATTAAAAATCTAGATATCTGTAGAATATTGGTCCACCTGCTCAATAAACTTGTATGTAAATTCAAGGAATACAGGTCAATCAGAACAATCTTGTAAAATGGTGTAGCTTGAGCACTCTAACTAGATTTGAATCTTATTACCATGTTTATTAGTGAAAGAACCGACACATAGAAGAATGTAACAGATTTATCAAAAGTAAATTCTTAGTTTTATTGTCAATAGATTTTGAAAATGATGCCATGACTTAATGAAATAAAAATAGAATATTAAATGGGTATATTGGCACTACTGCCTCTCTAGTTTTAAAGAATGATCTTAGACTACTATCTCAAACCTTATACAAAAATTTTTAAATGAAAAATGATTATCAAACTAAATGTGAGTTGTAAAATCCTACAAAACATACATGTAAAAATTCATGACAATGGATCAGTAACGGTTTCCAAAAATTTGACATGGAAAGCATTAGTGGCTAAAGAAAAGCAAGAATAAACTAATATCAACTGATGACCTTTCTTAATTCTATGAAAGTAGTGAAAACATATCCAACAGATAGAGGGCACATATTTGTTAATGCTACAATGTTAATGCTACAGTGATCCTGAATCTTAAGTACTATTATATCTTCTAATTCTGTATAAATTTTTCCCGAACAGGGTATTTCTATAAAGAACATATGTAAATTAATAGTCAATAAGAGGAGCATATGAATTAAGCTCCTCTTTAGTATCTAAGAAAAAAGAAAAAGAAAATTCAGTAGTATGACCATAATATAAAAAGATGACACAAAATATAGTAATGCATTTGTGGAGAAATTGATATACTTCGCGTAGTAGAATGATTTGTGTAATACTGCAGTCATTTTATTAAGCAATTTTTCAAGTCTTCAAAAGGTCAAAGAGAATTGTATATGTTCTAGCTATTACACTCCTATGTATGTATTAAAGAGAAGTAAAAAACTTGTATGGATCGGGAATGTAGTTCATTGACTGTGCACTTGCACAGTATGAGTGAGAACCTGAAATAATTCCTCAAAACAAATTTTGAAAAGACACACTATAGAAGATGTATGCAGGACAAATTCTTGTAACTCAATTTTATATCTATTTTAATATCTGTTCTAAAATTTACAGCATTTCTATTTGAAGAAATCCAAGTTTGTGAAAATTAGGCTTGGAAAACCTATGAGTGTACAATTCACTTCCAAAGCACTAAAATGTATACAATGAAAGGAGATAATATATTGTATGTGAATTTCATGTCAGCAAAAATAAAACTATAGTTAAAAATTCTTCCTACAAAATGCAAAATACCTAATGTTTTTGGTGTTGGCTAAAAATTCTTTGTAAACTGCAGTTTCTAAAACAAAGATGTAATTTCTGTTTATTTTGAGTTTTTTGTCTGTTTTTATACTTTATGCAGAAATAACCCAATCAAAAAATGTATGTGATAACTGGAATATCTAGGAATTATACATCACTTATACGTAATTGATAACCTTTTCTGGAAGAAACTTTTAGCAAATGATAGAAAACACAAATCTATGTATCTGCATTTTTTGATAGCCATATGTTACTTGCTCAATCCAATTGCTTTTCTCTACTTTGCTAGAAAAAAAGTATTCTCAGGATAAGAGCCAATAACGTGAAAAGAAACAAAACATACAATCATCTTGATTTATTTGTGACAAAAACAAATGAAATAAAACAATTCCACTTAAGCGACTCCATTATTAGTATCTATGAAGATGATCCTGAATGCCAACATCCATTGAATTTTTGGAATTTTAATTTCTACGAACATATGAAAATTAGAATAAGAAAACAAATATAGTTTTAGAGAAAACCAGCCTTGGTATAATTTTCTTAATTGTTTTGAAATTACAAAAGAATTAATACCATTAAAATTATCCTTTCCTATGGAAATCATTTAAAAATGTTTATCACTTATTATAATTCAAATACCAAGCAAGAGTAATTTTACAGAATAATTACAAATATTTTATTACTATCGTAAAATAGAATAAAAGACAGTCCCAATATATTATCATTATTCTTAATTTTAAATCATTACCTAAATATCTTAAACAATCTAAATAGTCATGTCTTTAACATAGACGTAAATATTCTATACTTTTTACCTAACATTTTCCATGGGCATGTATTCATGTTTCTAAGAAATGTTTACAACAGGTAAAAGATGCTTCTGTGAAATTAATGTGATATATTTTGTTGTTGTTCTAGATGTTGTTTGCAAGGTTATGCATTGTCCCTAAGCCATTTTGTGTTCAAAGCCAGCACTCTACAACTTGAGATATAGAGCTAATTCCTGTTTTAGTGGTTAATTGGAGAATCTAACAAGTACTTTTCTGTCTGGGCTAGTTTCAAAAACAATTCTAAGACCTCATTACCCAGAATAGCTCGAATTATAGGTGTGAATCACTGGCACTGGTTTAATGTATTTTTTAATTTTAATTATGTTTCAAGATTTTTGTTTCATTATAATGTATATTGTTCTACACATAAATTTAGATATATGTATGTATTTCTGATGACAATCTCTAAAAATGTATGTCTTTCTACACATAATATATATATATATACAAATACATTTCTGAAGACAGACTCCTTCTAAAACTTCTTATGCTACTATTTTTTTACCTTTTTATTTCAAAGATATAGAGTATGTTTTTCCAAAAGTTTCCTAGAATAAAATATCTAATATTTCAATAGAATGTAGCGTTTATTACTTTTAAGGGAATTTTAGATATACACATGATATTGTAGTATATTACTTGAAATAATTCTGTTCAAACTCTCAAATATTTGTGTGTAGTGGTGAGGAGAGAGGAAGTTAATTCATACTTGTTAGGAAATTGCAATACTTCAAAAATCTATTCTATAATATGTTATAAGCACATAGCCAAGCTACCTGTTATGGTTTAGTTTTTTTGTTTCTTTGTTCAAAATTTTAATATGGATGCATGCACAGTGGTAACATTAAAATTATTAATCAATAGACAAAACGAATAATCGCAAAATCATAGATACATATCAGAGTTTTAATAGTTACCACTTATGATTCTAATAATAATTTTGATGAGGATAATGATGATCACAGAGTACCCTGATAATGACAATATTGTGATTGAAAAGGAAAAATCTTTACACATTTTTGAAGCTATATTTCCCATATTAAATATATAGTAAAAAAATAGCGTTGGATTACATACAATAAGAATAACAAGAAGAGAGTTTCAATATCAAGAAATACTATCACATAAATGGGTAGAGACAGTAAAAACCCTAATGTTATTCCTGAAGTCTCTCTAATGTATACACACTTTTCTTGGTGGTATTATTTTCTTATAAATAAAATTATTTATTTCCACATTTTGATGGACTAAGGTATAGTTTTCAGCTTAGTGTGTTTAGTTCAAAAACATTCTTCTATAGATAATATTCAATAACCAATGTTTCCAATGATATATTAAGGGTATGTTCTTCAATACATCTGAAAAAACATGACACTATTTATTTTTACTTAGTACCACTTACATATCTGTAGTTACCTTAAAATGAGATAGACCTTAGAGCCAGGAGGTAAAATTTATTTTTATTTCTGCAGGAAACAATTTGTGACTTTATACCAACAAACTGAATTTGAGTCTTTCCTTATTTGTAAGGTAAGGTGGAAAATGTAAGGACTCTTCACTTTTCTTTTTTCCTGCTCTAGAAGTCAACCCATATATTCTTCATTATTTCTGGTAGATTACATCCATTTGTAGATGAGAAATGTAAGGCCAACAGTCAATGTAGTGAGTAAATAATGATACTAGAATTTGTGTCTGAGTTCTTCACTCTGTGTGCTTACAAAGAGAGTAATTTGGTGATGGAGGGGACCAGTATGAAAAGACTATGGGGAAAAAGCATACTTTGGATATGGTTGTTTTAGGACTAGATGACAGTGTTGAGTAAATGAAACAGGCTGGTGTCAGGGGCATAAAAAGTAGTATATAGAAATCATTTGAGTGGGGGCTGGGAAGGTGGCTCAGTGGTAGAGCACTTACCTTGCATGCATGAGGCCCTGGATTCGATTTCTCAGCACCACATAAGCAGAGAAAAAAGCCGGAAGTGGTGCTGTGGCTCAAGTGGTAAGAGTGCTAGTCTTGAGCTGAAGAACTGAGGGACAGCACCCAGGCCCAGAGGTCAGGCCCCACGAATGCACTCACCCAAAAAATAGAAATCATTTGAGTGACAGAAACTGAGAAAATCTGGATCATTCATCTTATCTAATGGGAGGGAGTAGAAGGGTAAGAAGAAATCTAATGTGCTTCCACACGTTTGGCTGGCAACTCTGTTAGTGCTACTCTTAGTTATAAGGACCACAGGTGGAAATGATGGATTTAAGGGAAAAAATCTGATAGTTCTAAAGTTTAGTTGCAAAGATGGGTCTGTTTAGACATCATCAAAATATCCACGACCATGAATATGAAAAAGAATAATAAAATTGGGGGCATTTTTGAAAGGAAAAGGAAAAGGAAAGTTCTGACACAGGTGTGAGCAATGTGGGGACCACTGTAGACAAGATTGGAAGAAAGAGAAATAAAAAAGTAACAAACACAGATTTACAGAAGTAAAGGAAGGAATTTGCAAGAAGATATTGAAAGAAATATGCTGTTTGGATTTGAATAGTAAAAGGACATAGACAAGTTCAATAAGATAATTGTTTTGGTGAAAGTCATATTGATAAAATTTTGGGATATGAATATGAAGCCATAAAATTCTGGATCCATAAATTCAACAGATCCTGTTGATTTTAAATGTTGAGAACCAATGCTTTTATCCTGAAGTTAGAAAAATTATACAGATATAACTGTCATGAACTTTACTCATAGGTATTGTGTGAACATTTTTGAAGACTTTGTTTATTCAGCAGATTGTAGATTGAACTACAGCACAGACAAGCCTAATTTGTCCTACAGTTCCAATGTGTGGCCCATGTATCCACATCAGTTTGGGATTTTATTGAAATATTTTTAGATATGTTTGGATGTCTTATCAGCCTATTCGTTATAAATGTAAGCCAAGTAACACTAAGTATTAGGTTGAACAAACAGCATTACTGATGTGACTGAAGACTCCTCGAATTGATTCTTCTTTAGAATAGAAAATGCCTCAATAGTCATTGACACATCATAACTGCCATATACTCCATTTAACTCTAGTTCTTGTTAGGAATATCTCCATGGTGAAATAACCCTGTCAATCATCCTGCCACAAATTCTTATATGTAGGGAATGCTTTTATAAACTTCAAGCTTTTATTGAATTGGAGAGTTCAGACTTTACCCTCACCAGTACGACTGAATGCCTAAAAAGGTAAGACATTTTGCTGTAATGCCTTCCTTTCATTTTCTCATACCCATTGGCAAGTAGGGAAGGATTCACCTACAATGCTGACTTGTACTAACACAATGTCTTGGATCTAGTGTTAATTTGGATACTTACTAATTAGCTTTAGATTTTGTGGCTATTTATATTTCTCATGGGAAACATAATAAGCCCCATGGAAATTGACCTAAGTAGACTTTCAATTCTAATATCAGTTTTTCTCAAAATGCTTTAAATTCTACATTCTCTAATGTGGGTATAGGGTTACACTGTGGAACTTTTCTCCTCAAAGAGTGAGTACTACCCTATTGCTTAATATGGACAAAGTACTTTTATACATAGACTGGTCTTGTGCAAACAAGAAGTGGTAGTTGAACAATGTTCTTAGCAGTTTGTATAGATGAAATGGAAAGAGAGCAACTATGAACTCAAAAGGAATGTGCAAAAAAGCGAAAGGCACAAAGTAGAATGTGCCAAGGAAATGCTGAAGTATAATTTCAAATTATGTGCTCAGGTGTGAGGGTGTGTTCAAAGTACAGCTTAAGAAAATGTAGTTGGGTATCTTGGGGAAAAACTGCTTTAAAATCTTCGGGGATAATTGTACAAGTAGAAGCCCCTAACTCTGACTCTAATCAGCCACATCACCATCAACTTAGGGACTATTTTCCAAGTGCAAAGTGAGAAAAAGAGGGCTCATCACAGTTAGTGTTCAGGTTGAAGTAATGGAAATAACATAATTTTTCTTATAAGACTTCACTTATTTTGGTGGGTTAAAGTAGGAAAAACCCAAGTAAATTTTTTGCATGTACCTAAATTAAGTGGGACATAGTATATTACTCTCTTTTTAACTGGGAAGTTGTAGATTACGACTTTTTATACTCTAACTTGGGAAAATGATCTACTGTCAGTCGTTTTCTTTCCCCTCCCCATCTTTTGCCCTAACAATTACATAATTTTTATTTAAAGAGACATACTTGAGCTTGCATTTCTAAATCCTTCAAAATTATCTGAACTAATTCATACTTCTGGAAGCCTCCTCTATCTTTCTCAAGGGAATATTTTGTCACTACCATTTTAACCCATATGATATTGGATATCTTCCTGCCTAATTCAGTGGAAGATATACATTAGACTCATCCAGATATCTCAACACTTGTACCACCATGAAATCCTATCTTCATAAAAATCATGATTTTAGAATATCTGGGGAGGTGGCATCAGTCATTTTTGAATGACCCTAAGTGATACTTACATGCAATCATGTTTTAAATCAATATGCCTCTCAGGAGATGAACGAATTGACAAAATGTGATAAATATATCCACTGTGGAATTCTATGCTTGCAATTCATATGGAAATGGAAAAATCCTACTAAGTAAAATAAACAAGACACAAAGAAAGAGATTCCATGGTTTCCCTAATTTGCACCAAGTAGGAAATATCTAGGATAGTCCTAGCAGATGAGGAGAATGGCTCAGTAGCTATGTATAAGATGATGATGAACAAAATGAATTCCTACATATGAAAACAAAGGTTTTCTTCGTGGTTGTTGTTTTTAATGTACTCTGTGATTCTTTTTTCTTTTGTGTTTTCCCCTATGGTTTGTCCCCTGTTGTATTTGATTTCAGTATCATGTGTTAGTGTATATATATTTATCTTAATTAGGGAAGGGAAGGGGAACAACAACATGGCGTGACAAAGGACAAAGTATAAACCAATGTAATAGCAATGCTCACAAGACAACATAATGGAAATTTACATTACAAATTGTGAAGGGTATTGGGGTGAAGGAAAACTGTTAGAAAAGTGAGGTAGTGGATAAAATGTTCTACATGTTATGTATTCACCATCTTACAATTACTGCAACCCCTTCTATATATCACCTTGACAATAAAATTAAATTAAAAAATAACTTACATAAAATATAATTTCACTGTATTGGTACAGTAAATACCATTCTATTCCCCCTTTCTTTATCAGAGTGTCATCAACTTGAATGTTATCAAACTATACAGTATCTTCACAATATATTTGCCTTTATGTTGTAAAAACCATTACCTCATACTAAAACAGAAAAGTTTAATTCTACGGAAACTCCTAACTTTTAAAACTGAATAATTGTTACGAAGACAGAATATATGTATTCTTCAAAATTCAGATGACTACTAACTAATCATTTTCAAATTCTGATCATGCCATGCCAGAGACATTTAAAACAGTATCTGTTTTCATTTTAATTAATTCTGCAATAGATGAAATTTCCAATGTGATGTTACATATGTAAAAGTGAATAGAAAAAATAGCCACATTCTGATAGAAGATAAAACTATGACCTATCTATAATAATTAATTCCTGAAGAGTAAACACTTGTTCATCAGAATAAGCTATTATTTCTATGACAATCAATCCCAAGTTTTTATCCTAGCCCAACAGTTTGCAACTTGTAAGGTGCACCTTAAAATTGCCTAAATTCACATCATGACTAGCTTATCACTATTGTGAAAAAAATACTACACTTCTGCTGTGATGCCCTCCCAATTGTGCAAAGAACACTACACTAAACTTTTCTGCATCATTTTCCCTCCAGTGGTATTCTTGAGATCAGAACACTTGCAAATAATATTTATATTATTATTTTATATTAATTTTATTATGTATTATTTTTATCTATCATAGATATTCAGGAGATCAGAATATCTGAATACTAAGATCTGAAGATTATGGATCAAACCCACCCAGGTAGCAAGTTTCCTTAGATTCTTATTTCCAATAAACTCATAAGGAATAGCCAGACACAAGTGGCACTGAGGTTCAAGTGGTAGAGCAGTAGCCTTGAGCAAAAACAGGCTCAGGGACAGTGCCCAGACCTAGAGGTCAAGCCCTAGCATAAACTAAACAACAAAAACAAAATATAAACAAGCATTAAACCTAGCTTTTTTCCCTCATTGTATGAGTAATTAAGAGGTACGTAAGGAAATTTCTTCCTGTGTTATGTATAGGTAGAAGAAAAAAGATGTCATACAATTACTCTCTTCATACAATGTTACACCAAAGCCTCAAAAAATTGCTCTTTTTCTAAATTTATATATTAATAGCATCCATTTGTTGGCAACTTTGTCTAGATTATTCAGATTATCATGTTATACATGAACTGTTGGAATTATGTATTAACTAATTTCTAATTATACCTCACTTGAAAGAATATTCTAGGTAATTAGAATGCCAGAATCATTTGTGAATTTCTAAATTAAATCTTCTACTTGAAAACATTTTTGTAGTATCCTAGAGAATATGAAATTACAAACAAAAAGCATTTATTTCAAATCTAAATTCTAATTTAGGCAGGTCTCCAAAGTCCTACATTAGATGAACTTTGCTATTTCTCCAGGCTTAAGCTTTTGTAATCCTTCATCATTTCTTTAGAATCCAACAGAATGATGCTTACTTTTTCAAATTTTTGATTGGGAATCATGAGCTATTTTGCATCTAGCAATGTTCTGTAATGAAGAGAGCATGTAAAACAGAAGTGAGGATGATATATGAGTTGCATTTCACTAGGAAACTTGACTTATCAAAACATAGTGAAAAAATTAGCCCAAACTTCCAACTGGGTATTCCTTTCTTGTTGTTTAGCTTATTTTAGTGAGACAAATTATACTACCTGGTCCAGGGAAGATATCGCTATGTAATTCCACTCTCTAATCTCCTATCTTAGTCTGAGTGCTAGAATTCCAGGCTTGTATCACATTGCCCTGCCACAGTTTGTTGGTTTATTTAATCTAGAAACAGGCTAGCAATTCTGAACTTCTCCGATGATCTTATCCACTACACTGACTGCTTTGACTGTTTATGTACAATTTTCAAAGACGTTCTAACATTTGACACAGGATATGAACATTTTCAGATGCACCTACAGGGTTCTCTGATTCATTCCTCCATGGATCTGATCCCTTTAATAATGATTACTTGACTTTCTTAATATCTCTGGTCCCTATCTATGTAATATTCTCAATCTTTTGGGGGGAAAGTTCACTTGAGGACTTTCTAATATTTAAAATTATCACTTGTCGTAGTCTTACTCAGGACATATTTACTGTTATTTTCCAACTTTTTCTACACATTCTGAGAATTGTTTCATATGTGTGTTTACACATATAAGTGCCTCTGTGTATGTGCATGCTTGCGTGTATGTATGCCAAAACCTCAAGCTCTTATTCAGCAGTCTTGCTTCTACCTAGTATTCCATCACTTCAGCCATTCTTACAATGCAGGTTTAGGCTGGTTAATTATAGGTATTGTGGCAAATCCTTTTTTTCCCAGGCTGGATGCAAACTGAACTTCCCAGAATCCTTTACATTCTTAGGTTTTATCTTTCCAGGAGTATCATTTTTTAAACTTGAAACAGTTTTGTGAGTGTAAAGTCTAACCTGTAGCCCAGATTTTTAACTTAAGAATTCATATAAAGATAGATGACCATACACATTACATACATTGAGTGTACACTGCTAGATATGTGATCTTAAGCCGGATGACAGTGGCTTACGCCTATAATCCTAGCTACTCAGGAGGCTGAGATCTGAGGATTGCAGTTCAAATCAAGCACAAGTAGGAAAGTTTCTGAAGCACTTATCTCCAATTAACCACCAGAAAACTGGAAGTGGCACTGTGGATCAAGCGGTAGACTGCTAGCCTTAAGGTGAAGAGTAGAGGAAGTGTGCCCAGGCCCAGACTTCAAGCCCCACAAATACCAAAGGAAAAGAAAAGTAAAGAAATAAAAGATATGAGAACTTAGCCACCAGTTCATTGCTAGTATAATTCCTGCTCTCTCCACATGGCTTTCTTTTTCCAGTTAAGTCCATGCTCTTATATATGACTTGCTTTGAAACTAGAATTATTCTTCCATTCTAGTTTTTACAAATTTGCATGATTAGTTACCATGATTTAGAGATAGAAGAAGAAACAGAGTGGCCTCATCCTTCATGTTCCACTGAGTAATAATGCTTTCTCTACATCACTCCCACAGATATACATACTGGCCTTGGCTTTATTGTTTCAAACATGTCTTATTTGCAGAGTCTTCTATACTGTATTGAACAACCATACTTAAACACAGAACTTCTTTTTCTCCTATTATTCATATTGTTTCTCCTACTGTTAACTTATGTACACTTGTGAAAAAATGTACAACACACACACACACATATTTCTGAGAACCTTCTTCTCACTTAAAATTGGTCTTAATTTATAGAGCACTTAGGAAATTTGAACTTAATGTACTCCAGGATAATGGTTTTTCATGTTTTTTATTGTAAAAATGTTGTTCAGAAGGGTTAGAGTTATATATGTAAGTTAATTAGTACATAATCTATCAAGCATTGTTACCTCTTCTTTTGTTTTTCCCGTCTTCCTTTTCCTCCTCGCTGCCCCACATCCCCCTTCCCCTCCCCAAGTTATAAAGTTCATTTTCTACATAGTGTCTTGTAGAACTCATTGTTACAATGGGTCATACTGTACCCTTGTTTCATCATTTTATTATTTCCCTTCCCCCCCCCACATTAGAAAAAGGTATATGCAAGATGCAGATCACCGACATCAAATACAGTAAAAACAGTATACCATGGTGGTAGAAAATAGAAGAGAAAAAAATAGAAGAGAAAAAAAATCACATAGTACCTGTTAGGTAACAATAAAGAAAAATCAAGGTGTCCTATCTTGGAGTCCATTTCACTTAACATCATTTTATATGGCTATATGTACATGTATAATGTTTTATAAGTGATTTAAATTCCATATTTTCTCATGACTAAGTTGTTTCTGAAGCACTTCATCTCATGTACAAAGATGTACTTGTGCTATTTCAATGAAGCCACAAAACGTTCATTTTACCTGGAGCAGCACCATAGATTGTTATTTGAAGTAACTGGAAGGAACTGTTACTGGAAGTGGAAACTGATTCCAAGAGCGGAATTGAACATAGAGAAATGACAAGTTCAACTTAATTTGTGCGCTCGCTTTACTGTACAAGAAAAGAATTCAAAGCTTGAAGGAAACTCTGTCCCTGACTTTTTCAAGTGTGTTCTTTACTCACATAAAACTTGTCTGTAAATTTCTAGTTGAGAGTATTACAAAAGAAAACAATATGCCATTTGAAGGCCAACATAGATAAAAAGGAAATAACGTTGTTTTAAAAGTGTTCTACTGCAAAGAAACAAAGACATGTAGGTTTAAAGGTAACTTGTGCCTAGATATTTCACTCCTGACATGATTGCCTTGTTGCAGGAGTCAGTTATCCATTACTTTAATCTGGTCCTGAGTTCACCATAGCAATAAGGATTCCAAAAAGCAGGATCCAGTGAGTATGATCAGCAAAAGGAGCCTCTTTTCAAACCAGTGCTTTAAGGATGGTCCAAAATAAATATGTGGACGTTTTTTGCTTGCTTGTTTGTTTAGTTTGTGCTGGTTCTGGGGCTTGAACTCAGAGTCTGGCCCCTGTCCCTGAACAGTTGTCCTTCCTGCCCTCCTGCCACCATAGCTAGTACACTACTGCTTGAGCCAAAACTCCACTTCTGGCTTTTTTGGTTTTTAATTAAAGATAAGAGTTTGACAGACTCTTCTGCCTGTTGGCTTTGAGACTGTAATAAATCCAAGTGAGATCAACTGTATGGATTTCTCTTTTGAACCAAGACATGTTAGATGAAGTTTATTATAAAGCTAGTATTCGACAAATTTTTAAAAGAAGAGAATATGTTCAGCAAAGAAACCATAACTTAACTCAGCAAAAGTAGGTGCACTGAATTATTTTGGAATTATGTTCTCTGCTAGGGAAGATTAGTATTGACTTTGTCGTGCCTTTTGAGGAACTTTTTCTGTTGGTCATGGGGCTTGAACTCTGATCCTGGGCGCTGTCCCTCAGCATTTCAGCTTAAGTTGAGGGCTCTACCACTTTAGTTACAGTACAACTTCCAGATTTCTGGTGGTAATTGAAGATAAGATTCTCATGGATTTTCCTGACCAGGCTGGCTTTGAACCACAATCCTCTGGTTTCAACCTCCTGAGTAGCTAGTATTACAAGTGTGAGTCACCAGCACCGAGCTCATATTTGCATTTATGTACACTTAATGACACTATGTTGACAAAGAATGGAAATTTGAATCAAATGGTGTGACATTGCAGCTTTTCAATAAAATGGAGGTAGCAATAAATATGTCCTCTTTTTCCATGTTCTTACATTAATGACTCATGACCTATGGGACTCTTACATTAGCATCCTCTGTTGTCTGCATATGTGGACTTAGTATCAGAAATTATTCAGAGAGAAATAGAGAAAGACAGATTTGTAGAAAGCAAAGGAGATCAAGTATGAAAGAGCAGCATAGAAGTATATACAACTTATCACACAGAGATTACGAACTAGCCTAAGTTATTTGGTTATTTATAATCAAAAATGGTTCTCTGGAACAGTTTATGGTATAACTTAGTTATTATTATCATTTATTCCTTCCATCTGGAGTTATTCCTTCTGTCAAAACTATCAATTAACCTCTGCCTTTTTGGTGCCATAACTTACCAAAAAGGTTTCCAAATCTCACTTATACTACCCTTCTGATTGTGATTAGCAGTGGCTACTCAAGAGCCTGGAATCTTTAAATTTCCAGGATTAATCTTCACTGATATCTAAGCACATTCGTGGTATTAATTGCCATGACCTATTAACAAAACGTTTTTTTTTGTTCAACACAGTATTCTAATATAGGTAAAGTACATGAATTAAGGACTATTGATAGGTATCAGTTGGAAAGAGCAATTATATATTCCAAGTATGGGTTCTTTATTTTGCATTTCCTAGTTAAATGACTCTTTTGACACTCCTGGGGCTTGAACTCAGGGCCAGGGAACTGTTCCTGAGCTTCTTTTTTTTTTATCGAGGCTAGCATTATACCACTTGAGGCAAAACACCACTTCCAGTGTTTCTTTTTCTGTTTATGTGGTTTCATGCATGCTAAGCAATAACTGTTCCATGAAACCACATTCCCAGAACCCTAAATGACTTTCTTTTCTTATATTAATAAGTTTTTGTGTGAAAATACAGTACAGAGGGGTTATAATTACATGAGCAAGGTAATGAGTACATTTCTTATCAAACATTTTTGCCTCCTCCTTTGTTTCCCCTTACCATCCCTGCCCTCTGATTCCCCCCCAACCACCGCCAAAGTTGTAAAGTTGTTTTTTTGACATAATGTCTTGTTGCAATAAGAATTTCTTAAGATGACATTACTTTTTCATTCGGTTAATATGTATTACAATTTTGGCCAGGTGGTAGAAAAGGAAGTGGAAAACAATACTAAGTCCAGTAAGGCTGACATTCCGATTACATCACTAAGGAAGTAGTGTTAAGACCTGCAGGACTCTTAGGGCTGTTGTATGTGACATTATTATGTAAAACACTATTAACTGTCATCCCAGACATCCATAATATTCTGCTTCCACTTTCCAGGTCAAGAACCAAATATGTAAGCCTTTTTATTGATTGGGTGTGTTTCCTAGGAAGGAAGAAGGAGGATGAAGTAAGTGATGGTGGAAAAATATGTATATTGGCTCCCTGTCCACATTTTTTGCATTTTTAAAAAGTGCTACTGATGAACTCCCACTTACATCTAATTGACTTGCTGTTTGCACAAGATGCAGATAAATGAAGACATTTATTCTGGTGGATAGTCACATATATTAACAAAATCCATTTCTGAATAAATAAGATACTAGGTAAGAAATTACAAATTTTTGTCTATAAAATGGTTTCTTTTTTTGGAGAACAAAAGGTAGTATTGAAGTGATTACTCCAACTTTCTTTGAAATTTTATGCTGTTTCAGTATCAAAATGTTCTCTAATTTCTGTAACATCCAAACACAAAAGACATCATTTGAAGATCTCAGTCGTTTTAGAAAATAAGGAACGTAATAGCATCCTTCCTGCAGAGACATGTGATGGCAAGTATGATTGATTGTATTATCCTTCTCTTTTTTTCCCTCTTTATCTCAAGTGTTGCATATCTTGGCATATTACTCTATGTCCGGAATCAGCTTCCTGTAGGTGAGATTTACCTCTACTCTGCAGTGTCAAGATAGGTCATGTGACTTACTTCAGCTTACAAAAGTGAACCAGAAGTGGTGAAAGGCTATTTCTAGGGGAAGATTTCTATCTCATTATCTGTGTCTTTTTCTCCTTAGCTATAAAAATAGCATATTTACAGAGGGAGTCTTCTTTCAACTTATGTGTTGGAAGACTGTAGCATGTGAAATTGAGGCAAAACTCAAATACATCCTCATACATATATCACAGGCAGAACTAAGCTAATATTAGAATATATTAAGATGCTAGTTTCTTACCATTCTTTTATATATATATATATGATAGCTGGCTATAGCACACCAGAATTCAACAAATCCTAAACAAGAACTAAACAAATTGATAACATTTCCTATTGGAAGATATTACGTGTTTTTTTTTTCAGTAGACCTGAAGGTTTATTCAGTAGACCTGCTGGGACCAGGCAAGGTTGGCACTCCACGTGGCTGGGAAAGGCCTGGGAAAGAGCGAGAGCTGGGAAAGAGAGGAAAGAGAGAGGAAAACGAGATAAAAGAGCAGAGAGAGAGCGTGTCTGGGAAAAGTGGGAAAGAGAGAGAACTAGGAAAGAGAAGGGAGCTAGAACAAAGAGAGGAAAGAGCTAGAAAAGAGCAGAGAGAGCAGAGAGAGCTAGAAAAGAGCAGAAAGAGCAGAGGTTGTGCAGAGAGAGAGCAGAGAGCAGAGAGAGCTAAAAAAGAGCAGAGAGAGAGCGTCTGGGCCTGAACTAGGCATTATGTGTGGAGAAAGGTATGGCCACATCAAATTCAGATGTGACCTCTTCCCTAACATCACATTATCTGACTTTTTCCGCTTGACTCATACCTATACTAGATATTGCAAATAAGGGAAACCGTGGGACCTATGTTTCTTTGGGCCTGGCTTACTTCACTTAATATAATTTTTTCCAAGCCTTTCCATTTCCTAACAAATGGGGAAATGTCATTCTTTCTGATGGACGCATAGAATTCCATTGTGTATATATACCACATCTTCTTGATCCATTCATCTACTGAGGGGCATCTGGGTTGGTTCCATGTCTTAGCTATGGTAAATAATGCTGCAATAAACATAGTTGTGCTGGTAGCTTTAGGGTGGCCTTGTTTGTGATCATTTGGGTAAATGCCCAAAAGTGGGATTGCTGGGTCATTGGGGGGCTCTATGTGGAGTCTTTTGAGGAACCTCCATACTGCTTTCCAAAGTGGTTGAACAAGCTTACATTCCCACCAACAATGAAGTAAGGTTCCTTTCTGTCCACATCCCCTCCAGCATCTGTTGTTGTTAGAGTTCTTGATTTTTGCTGTTCTAACTGGGGTGAGGTGATATCTCAATGTTGTTTTGATTTGCATTTCTTTTATGGCTAGGGATGTTGAACATTTCTTCATGTGTCTATTGGCCATCCTTCTTTCTTCTTCAGAGAAGCTTCTCTTTAAGTCTTTCGCCCACTTACTTATTGGGCAGTTGTTTCTTTGAGGATTTGTTGTTGGGTGGTTTAATTTTTTGAGTTCCAAGTATATTTTAGATATGAGACAATTGTCTGTTGTATGGCTAGTAAAGATCTTCTCCCAGTCCGTGGGCTTTCTATTGATCTTGCTAGCTATGTCATTTGCCCTGCAGAAGCTCTGCAACCTTATACAATCCCATTTGTCCAGCCTTTCTTTGATTTGTTGTGTTTCCGGGTCTCTATTCAGAAAATTTCGGCCTGTGCCAAGGAGACCCAGGGTTTCTCCTATTCCATCCTGTAATGTTTTCAGAGTGTCTGCTTTGAGTTCAAGGTCTTTGATCCATTTGGAGTTGATTCTGGTGCAGGGTGATATATAAGGATCTAGCTTTAGTTTTCTACATGTAGTTAACCAGTTTTGCCAGCACCATTTACTGAAGAGGCTGTCTGTCTTCCATTCTATTGTTTTAGCTCCCTTATCGAAGATTAGATGGCTATAGGTCTGTAGGTTCATTTCTGGGTTTTCAATTCTATTCCATTGGTCCTGAGGTCTGTTCTTATGCCAATACCAAGCTGTTTTGATTACTATGGCTTTATAGTAGAGTTTGAAATTTGGTATTGATATTCCTCCAGCCGTGTTCTTTCCGTTGAGGAGCGTTTTTGCTATTCGGGGTCTTTTATTGTTCCATATGAATTTTTGGATTGCCTCTTCTATTTCCTTGAAGAATGAGGGTGGAATTTTGATAGGTATTGCGTTGAATTTGTAGATAGCCTTGGGAAGTATTGCCATTTTCACGATGTTAATCTTTCCAATCCGGGAGCATGGGAGGTTTTGCCATTTTTTAAGTTCTGTGTTGATTTCCTTTTTCAAGATTTTAAAGTTTTCATCATAGAGGTCCTTCACTTCTTTAGTTAAGTTAATTCCTAGGTATTTTATTTTTTGTGGGGCTATTACAAATGGAGTTGCTTTCCTAATTTCAGCCACACTTTTCTCATTGTTGGCATACAGAAAAGCCATTGATTTTTGGGGGTTAATTTTATAACCTGCTACTTTGCCAAAGTTTTGAATCAGCTTGAGTAATTTGGGAGTGGAGTCTATGGGATTCCTTAAATACAAGATCATGTCATCTGCAAAGAGGGAGAGTTTTATTTCTTCTTTCCCTATTTGGATCCCCTTTATGTCTGCATCTTGTCTTATTGCTGTAGCTAGGCATTCTAATACTAGATTGAAGAGAAGTGGAGAGAGTGGGCATCCTTGTCTTGTTCCTGAGTTAAGAGGAAATGGCTTTAGTTTTTCACCATTGAGTATAATGCTGGCTGTAGGTTTGTCATATACAGCCTTTATCGTATTGAGGAATGTTCCATGGATTCCTAATTTTTCCAAAACCTTCATCATAAAGGGGTGATGGATCTTGTCGAATGCTTTTTCTGCGTCTATTGAGATAACCATGTGGTTCTTATTCTTGCTCCTGTTGATGTGATGAATAATATTAATCGATTTGCGTATATTGAACCAGCTTTGCATCCCTGAAATGAATCCTGTTTGATCGTGGTGTATGATTTTTTGGATGAATTGTTGAAGTCGGTTGGCCAAAATTTTGTTGAGAAGTTTTGCATCAATGTTCATCAAAGAAATGGGTCTATAGTTCTCTTTCTTTGATGAGTCCCTGCCTGGTTTTGGGATGAGGGTTATGATGGCTTCATAGAATGTGTTCGGTAGTGAGCTTTCTCTTTCAATTTCATTGAAGAGTTGGAGGAGAATTGGTGTGAGCTCTGCTTTGAAGGCCTTGTAAAATTCCGCTGTGAAACCATCTGGTCCTGGACTTTTCTTAGCTGGGAGGTCTCTTATTGCTGTTTCTATTTCAACGCTTGATATGGGCCTGTTAAGATAGTTTGCCTCATCTTGGTTTAGTTTTGGCATGTCAATATTTGCTAGGAAGAGGTCCATTTCTGTCAAGTTCTCAAACTTATTAGCATAAAGTTTTGAGAAGTATTCCCTTATAATGTTCTGAATCTTGCTTGTTTCCGTGGTGATGTTTCCATTCTCATCTCTGAGTTTATTAATTTGGGTGTGTTCTCTTCTTTTTCTGATAAGATTTGCTAAGGGTCTGTCAATTTTGTTAAGTTTTTCGAAGAACCAACTCTTTGTTTTGTTGATTCTTTCTATAGTTTTTTTGGATTCTAATTCATTTAATTCTGATTTAATTTTGATTATTTCTTTCCGTCTACTGGATTGGGGTTTATCTTGCTGCTCTTTTTCAAGGAGGTTTAGATGTGTCATTAAATTGTTAGTTTCAGATCTCTCCAATTTGTTGATGTAGGAGCTCAGAGCTATAAACTTGCCTCTGAGTACTGCCTTTGCTGTGTCCCAGAGGAGCTGGTATTTTGTGTGTTCATTTTTGTTGAATAGCATGAACATTTGAATTTCCTTTCTAATCTCTTCGATGACCCACTCATGATTCAGCAGTGTGTTGTTCAGCCTCCATGTGATACCGGACTTTCTTTGGTGGCTTTTGGCGTTGAGTTCTAACTTTATTCCCTTGTGGTCAGAGAGAATGCAAGGTATAACTTCAATGTTTCTGAATTTAGACAAGTTTGCTTTGTGGCCTAAAATGTGGTCTATTTTAGAAAACGTTCCATGTGCTGCTGAGAAAAACGTGTATTCTGATGCTGCTGGGTGAAATGTTCGGTAAATATCTGTTAAGTCTAGTTGATCTATGCAGCTGTTTAGATCTGTGGTTTCTCTGTTGAGTTTTTGCCGAGTTGATCTATCTAGTGGGGAGAGTGGTGTGTTAAAATCCCCAACAATTAATGTCTTTGGATCTATATGGGATTTGAGGGAAAGTAGTGTTTCTTTGATAAATTTGGGTGCTCCATTGTTTGGCGAGTAGATATTTAGAATTGTAATATCCTCCTGAAGGAGAGATCCTTTAATTAGTATGTAGCGACCTTCTTTATCTCTTTTCACGAATTTTAATTTGAAGTCTATTTTATCTGATATTAGGATTGCAACTCCCGCCTGTTTATGCGGTCCGTTTGCTTGGTAGATTTTGTTCCAGCCTTTAACATTGAAAATGTGTTTGTTTTTACGGGCAAGATGTGACTCCTGTAGGCAGCAGATAGAAGGGTCTTGTTTTTTAATCCAACTAGACAGTCTATGTCGCTTAATTGGAGAGTTCAGTCCATTAACATTAAGAGATAGGACTGAGAGGTATTTGGGAGTTCCTGCCATGTTATCTACCTTCTTGGGGGCTGCGAAAACTGGGTTCTTCCTATGGTTCTTGGATTCTCAGTTTGGGTGCAGTTTCTTGGCCTTTATTGCGGTCTTGTTGGTTTTCTATGTGTAGGACATCTTTAAGAATCTTTTGTAGGGCTGGTTTGGTGGAGATGTATTGTTTCAATTTTTCTTTGCTATGGAAGGTTTTTATTTGGCCTTCAGTTATGAAGGAGAGTTTAGCTGGGTACAGTATTCTTGGTTGATAGTTGTTTGTTTTTAGGGCATGGCATACATCATTCCAGGCTCTTCTTGCTTTGATTGTCTCTGCTGAGAAATCTGAG